>NW_013953575.1:62498-67920 GCF_001266775.1 Austrofundulus limnaeus
ACACACACACACACACACACACACACACACACTCATGTCTGTTTTTTACATTCCTGTGGGGACCGTGGATTGGTTTCCATTCATTTTTTGGAAATTTTATGACCATTTACCCTAAAACTAACCTCACAGGTACCWACCTGACCCTAAATCTAACATAAACTCAATTCACACCTTGGTCCTTAACCCAACCCCCAACCCACCAATGGCTTTTAAACCAAACAGGGACTCCGCTTAGGTCCCCATATGTACCAAAGACCCTTATGATGAATCCAATAAATGGACTTAGAGTCTCTCGCCCGGACGCGGATCACCGGGGCCCCMCTCTGGAGCCAGGCCTGGAGGTGGGGCATGTTGGCGAGCGCCTGGTGGCCAGGCTTTCACCCTTGGAGCCCGGTCGGGCACAGCCTGAAGAGGAGACGTGGGTCCCCCTTCCCATGGGCTCACCACCTGTGAGAGGGACCAAAGGGGTTGGGTGCAATGTTTGTTGAGCAGTAGTCGAAGGTGGGAACCTGGCGGTCCGATCCTCGGCTACAGAAGCTGGCTCTAGGGACGTGGAAAGTCACCTTTCTGGTGGGGAAGGAGCCTGAGCTGGTGTGTGAGGTTGAGAGGTTCTGACTAGATATAGTTGGACTCACCTCGACACACCGCTTTGGTTCTGGAACCAGTCTCCTCCAGAAGGGTTGGACACTCTTCCACTCTGGAGTTGCCCATGCTGAGTGGTGCTGAGCAGGAGTGGGCATACTTATTGCCCCCCATCTCGGTGCATGTACGTTGGAGGCTACCCTCTCGTTCACCCCCAGTGAATGAGAGGGTAGACTCCCTCTGCCTATGGGTGGGGGGATGGGTCCTGACTGTTGTTTGTGCCCATGCGCCTAACAGCAGTTCAGATTACCCACCCTTTTTGGAGTCCTTGGAGGGGGTGCTGGAGAGCACTCCTAACGGGGACTCCCTCAATCTGCTGGGGGACTTCAATGTTCACGTGGGCAATGACAGTGAGACCTGGAGAGGCGTGGTAGGGAGGAAACCCCCCCCCCCGACCTGAACTCGAGCTGTGTTTTGTTATTGGACGTCTGTGTTCGTCATGGATAGTCCATAACAAACACCATGTTCAAGCATAAGGGTGTCCATATGTGCTCTTGGCACCAGGACACCCTAGGCCGCAGTTCGATGATCAACTTTGTTGTTGTTTCATCTGATCTGCAGCTGCATGTTTTGGACACTCGGGTGAAGAGAGGGGCTCTGGAAGCACACAATAGGTATCGGCAGTCCAAGCAGATTGCGGCTCGGGTGGTCGCTGAGGCAAAAACTCAGGCGTGGGAGGAGTTCAGTGAGACCATGGAACAAGACTTCCATATGGCTTCGAGGTGATTCTGGTCCACCATCCGGCATCTCAGGGTGGGAAAGCGGTTCACCACCTACACTATTTATGGTGGGGATGGTGCGCTGCTGACCTCAACTCGGGATGTTGTGGGTCAGTGGGCAGAATACTTCGAAGACCTCCTCAGTCCTACCGACACGTCTTCCCATGAGGAAGCAGAGCCTGAGGACCCTGGGTCAGACTCTCCAATCTCTGGTGCTGAGGTCACCGAGGTGGTTAAAAAGCTCCTTGGTGGCAGGGCACTGGGTGTGGATGAGATTCACCACGAGTTCCTTAGGGCTCTGGATGTTGTGGGGTTGCATTAGTTGATGCGACTCTACAATATCGCGTGGACATTGTGGGCAGTTCCCCTGGATTGGCAGACCGGGGTGGTGGTCCCCCTATTTAAAAAGAGGGACCGCAGAATGTGTTCCAACTATAGGGGTATCACACTTCTGAGCCTCCCTGGCAAGGTCTATTCGGGGGTCCTGGAGAGGACGGTCCATCGGATAGTCAAATCTAGGATTCAGGAAGAACAGTGTGGTTTTCATCCTCGTTGTGGAACAGCAGATCAGCTCTACACCGTTAGCAGGGTCCTGGAGGGTGCATGGAAGTTCACCCAACCATTCTACATGTGTTTTGTGGACTTGGAGAAGGTGTTCCACCCTCGGGTACACCTGTGGGGGGTACTCCGGGTGTATGGGGTACCAGGCCGCTGATATGGGCTGTTAGGTCCCTGTATGACCAGTGCCAGAGCTTGGTCCGCATTGCCAGTAGTAATTTGGACTTGTTTCTGGTGAGTTGGATTCCGCCAAGGTTGCCCTTTGTCACCAATTCTGTTCATAACTTTTATGGACAGAATATCTAGGTGCAGCCAAGGTGTTGAGGGGATCCTTTTTGGTGACCTTAGGATCACATCTCTGCTTTTTGAGGATGATGTGGTCCTATTGGCTTCATCAGATGGTGATCTCCAGCTCTCGCTGGARCGGCTCGCAGCCGAGTGTGAAGCGGCCATGATGAGGATGTGCCTCCAAATCCGCGACCATGGTCTTGAGCCAGAAACTGGTAGTGTGCTGCCTCCGGGTCGGGGAGGATGTCCTGCCCCAAGTGGAGGAGTTCAAGTATCTCGGGGTCTTATTCATAAATGAGGGAAGAATGGAGAGGGAGATCGACAGTCAGATTGGTGCTACATCTGCAGTGATGCGGGCATTGTACCGGTCTGTCGTGGTAAAGCAGGAGCTGAGCCAGAAGAAAAAGCTCTTGGTTTACCGATCGGTATACGTTCCTACCCTCATCTATGGTCATGAACTTTGGGTAGTGACTGAAAGAAGGAGATCACAGATAAAAGCAGCTGAAATGAGTTTCCTCTGCAGGGTGTCTGGGCTCTCCCTTAGAGATAGGGTGAGAAGCTCAGTCATCCAAGAGGGACTAAGAGTAGAGCCACTGCTCCTCCACGTCCAGAGGAGCCAGTTGAGGTGGTTCATCTGGTTAGGATGCCTCCTGGACGCCTCCCTGGTGAGGTGTTCTGGACATGTCGCACTGGGAGAAGGCCCAGAGGAAGACCCAGGACACGCTGGAGGGACTATGTTTCTCAGCTGGCCTGGGAACACCTTGGGATTCCCCCAGAGGAGCTGGTCCAAGTGGCTGGAGAGAGGGAAGTCTGGGTCTCTCTGCTTATGCTGCTGCCCCCGAGACCTGACCCCGAAAAAGTGGCAGAAAACGGACGGACGGACGGATGTACCAGTGGTCCCCACATGTAGGTGTTTTGTCTTAAAATGGTCCTYATGTGTCACAAAATACCTGCCCACACACACACATGTTTGTTATCCTCATCAGGACTTTGCATTGACTTCCATTAATTTCCTAACACTAACCACCTGACTGTGCACCTGGACCAGTTCTTCTGTGTTTACCTGTGTCTCTTTCCTGTCCTCCAACCAGCCGGTCGAGGCAGATGGTCTCCTGTCCTGAGCCTGGTTCTGCTGGAGGTTTCTTCCTGATTAGCAGGGAGTTTTTCCTCTCCACCGTTTGCTCAGGATGGGAGACTGTGATGAAGTGATTCAACACAATCTGCTGCTTTCTTCTTTAGATTGTTCTTTTTATGTACTGTGTCCTGAGACAACATATGTTGTGACTTGGTGCTATATAAATAAACTGAATTGAATTAAAATAAATTGAATTAACTCTAAACCTAACCTAAACTCAATTGACACCTTCATTCTAAACATCTGACCCATCAACAGTAACTCCCCCGATGGGGACCGGGCCTTTGTCCACATTAGGAGATTTGGGTCCTCACCAGGCTGTGTTCTGGGACAATGGTCAAAAAGTGTCCCCATCAGGTAGTAAAACCATGTGCACGCATGTGCTGGGAATTCAAGAAAACTGCAAAATGTTAAAACACATGTGGAAGAACAGTTCCGTTTCTGTAAAGCTGTGATTCTTTTTTAGTTGAAGAGATGAGTTTGTGTCTGATGGGATTTCTAACTCTTACAAAAAGAGAAGTTCAGTGCAGATCTGTCAGAGGGCGAGGCTGTGGTCTGAGTTCTAGGACAGGAACTATACCCTCTAAATGTGTGTTTACACCAGTATGTGTGTGTGCTCGCCTGTGTGTGTCTGTGTGTCAACATCTGCTTCTTATTAGCTTTGTTTTCCCAGTTCTTTGTGGCCCATCCTAGCACTAGATGTGTTCACGAACTCTGCTGCTTAATCTCCCAAAAAGAGAGGAAGACCATGATACTATGAGGAAAGATGGATCAGTGCTTTTATCTCACTGGCTGGGGAATAAAACATTTTGATTTTTGAAAGCTTGTGTCAAACACTCAGCCTTCCTTTTCCTCTTCTTTTGCCTTAGGTGTCCTTCCTCTGGCCCTGACGTCTACCTTTCTCACGGAGCAGCAGATGTGAGGTCTGCCTCCAGATGTTTTCTGTTTATCACCATGCAGTCACATCTTTAATAAACTCTCATACAATAAACATTTACAGAGGCGTCTCCCTGCCAGTGCTGCCACAACAGCATCATTCACGTTGAGAGGAGTGGTGGCGCAGAGGCTAGAAAGCCTGTTTTTGGGAGGTTGCAGGTTTGAACGCTCAGAGCAGGAAAGTGAATCAACCTCATTGTAAAGCGAACTAAAACTTGCTCAAGACTTCACCGAACCCTCCAGCTGCTCCCTGGTCACCTCAGGCCGTATTTACATGAGAACGGTCTCTGGGTGTGTACTGTGGGGATTCAATAAGAAAGAACACATTTAAATTTATCTGCTGCAGTTTCAGTGCCAGGCAGGGTTGCCAGAAAGGAAATGACAAACTATCAGAAGCTGCATTTCCACTGACCATGAAAATGTACAAATTAGATATCAGGATTCTCAGGTGAGTCAAAGTGAAGCAGATTTGGATTGAAACAGACACAGGAGGCAGTATACAAAAGGTAAGTGTTTTTATTTACAGTGAAGGTGTGGACGGGGATCTGGGAGGGGCTGTAAAGGAAGGAGACGAGGTGAGTCTTTGCAGGTAAGTAATGTCGGTAATGTAGTAGAGGTAAGTTGAGATTTCTTACAGGTGGGGGAGGGTGAAGCGGCTCGGAGGAGATGACTTGGATCCACAAAGGTAAGGCTGTGAGCTTCCAGATAGAGAGGTTTGTCAGAGAAGCTGGTGAGTTGAGGCAGGTGAGTTGCTTAATGGGTTGGAGGCAGACAGGCAGGTGAGCGGGAAGGAGATGTTTTCCAGATGGCTAATAGCAGCCAAGACATATACCATTGGGTATGTGTTGCACCGGCGAAGACCAGCTCCCCAGTGCCGTCTAATAAACCCCAGGCGCTCATCAGGAAAGCCCACTGCAGGTGAGCTCCATTAAGCATCAACCAATCAGGAAGGTGCAGGTGAAGAAACTCTAATTGCCACATTAGAATTTTGAAAATAAATTAGCTCAATGGAAACACGTCAATTTCAAAAAAAAAATTACGTTTTTCGACAAAATATTTTTGCGCTAGGATGAGGTGGTTTTTCGGCCGTATCGAATTTGGTGTTTTTCGCAAAACTGCAATGGAAACACTTTTTTTACATCAC
>NW_013953575.1:69589-71405 GCF_001266775.1 Austrofundulus limnaeus
GCTTTAACTTTTACCAAAGTAAGCTTTTGGTAAGATACTTGTACTTTTACTCAAGTATCACTTTGTGGTACTTTATACAGCAGTGCAAACTATTGTATGGTTGGTTTAAAATTAATTTTCACCCAAACCAGTTGATGTGCTGAGTGAGGGGCCTTTTCTAGGAGGGGGGAGGTAATAAGAGCAGGTGTGTGTTGTGACTGGCAAACGTAGACAGAAATGAAGAGGGTTAAAAACGGTGAATACAAGAACCTTCATTTGGACCTATGAGGTTGGTTTGCGCCAACTCGTTGAAAAGGTCAGTAGGATGAACAGAACCTGACTTTCAGCTGTTCTGTTCTCACATAACAGAAAAACTATCGAGTGCAGCTGCAGGTAGACCACCATCTCCTCTGTGGGGGTTTCCCAAAACCTCCTGGATACACAAACCTTTGGTTTCAGACAAGTGTCACTCAATGTGGGGGATGCCAGAAGGTGATGGGGGGTGGGGCTCAGAAAGCTGGAGGGAAGATAAGAAAAAAAGCTTAAGTAAAAAAAATCTAATGTTTTAAATAATTATCATAAACCAAATCTGTTTTTTTATTGTTTTAAAACATAAATTCTAACAATATTGAAATGAAAGCTTAAGAAAGGTTTGATTTCTTTTTGTTTGTTTTTTTCTTCTTACTGGTAACAGTTTGTGGAAAAGTTGTTTTTTCATTTTTCATTTCATTCATAAGTGTTTAAAATATGTTAGTCCAAAAAACGTTTATGCTAAACAAATGTAATATTTATTAAATTGTGAAAAAAATAATCTTTCTTTACATATTTTGTAGTATTGTTTGCGGGTTTAATGATGTTTTGTGGACCTGCTTCTGTCTCTGGTTCTCTATCATAAGAGGCAGCTTTAGTGTCACTAGAACCTGATTTATGTCTGGACAGTTTTTGTCCTGTTGAGCTCTGAATTATTACCTCTGCCAAGGACGTAAAGTTTTCGGTTGCGTATGTTGGTCTGTCTGTCGTTCTGTCTGTGGACAACATTACTCAAAAACTTGTGGACAGATTGTCATGATATTTATAACACATGTGGATACTGGCACAAGTAACACACCTTTACATTTTGGTGATGTTTCGGATCATGATGCGGATACAGGAATTTTTTTTCTTTTAATCCTCTCAGACCGGCAAAGYTGTGATGCTTTCACAGGGCTTCTGTAAAAAACTCTGACAGCTTTCAGTGTTTGGACTTCAAACTTTATAAAAGTAATGTTAAAACCAGACATAATGATGAATAATTTTAGCCATAATGTGCACATTTTTGCACATTTGGTGCGAATTTAGAGAATGTTTTGTGACCAGGAAGTGTGTGACTGCACCATGAAACCTATTTTTCCCATTTCCTCAAACACACCACATTATCGGTAGGCTTGTCAACAGATCGATGAAGATTGATGAAGAGGAGTGATGTGGTGGACYTCAGACTCRGAGGTTGTTTGTTTGTTTGTTCATTTTTATTATTATTTAAATGAGACCAGATCAAGTCGAGAGCTCTTTGTGAGYCCCTCTATCCACCTCTCGCCAAACTTTGGGGGAAAAAAAGAATGYRCAGAGYGTGGTTGTGACCGCTGTGTGTGGTCCTCACAAAGATAGGAAKACRTGTKTGTCTGTTTGATTAAATGCGTGATGRAAACTCTGCTTTTTTGAATCACGTAGCACCGATGTTAAAGCTTTCAACAATAACGTCGGGTGACAAGTCTGACTTTATTCCTTTTTTCCACATTGGACTCCACAGAGAAGAAACCCCATCATACTGCTGCTTAAATGTTCACTACGTCAGAAC
>NW_013953575.1:71718-74928 GCF_001266775.1 Austrofundulus limnaeus
TATATATATATTAGACATACTTAATTTATTTTTAATGAATGATTGTGTGCCACAGAGCTTTCAGGAACCTGATCTTGATGGATGATATTCTCATGGCCTCAGACAGTGGACTTGTGTCCATTCTTGTCCTGTCAGACAGTGGACTTGTGTCCATTCTTGTCCTGTCAGACAGTGGACTTGTGTCCATTCTTGTCCTGTCGGACCTCAGTGCTGCAGTTGATACAATTGATCACAATATTAGAAACATTACAAAAGTATGAAAGACAGAACTCCTCAGTTTTTAAGTGTTTTGTTGATGCATCCAAAGCTTTTAACCATGTAAATCACAGTAAGCTGTTTTTCAAACTTAGAGAGGAGTAGCTCCTTTTATTGTGAGACTCCTGGTTTACTGGTCTGCTCACCAGACTTGGAGCTGTGATGTCCAGTATCTTCCTCTTTTGGTGCTAGCAATGGTGTTAGGCAGGGAGGAACCTGWCTTTTTTAATCTTTACATGGATGAACTGTCTCAGAGTCTGAATGCATGTACCACTGGGTGTTTATTGGAAATCTTTTAGTGAATCATATTATATGCAGATGATCTTGTGGTTTTTAGTCCAGTGCAGGTCTTCAAAAGCTGTTGAATATATGTACTATGTATGGTGTAGAGCATGATGTTAAGCACAACTCTTGCAAGTGTGCTATTATGATCTGTTGGACAAAAGAGCATAAATATCTAAAACTTCCATAATTCAAATTGTTGGAGTATATAGTTGGTATCAGTAAGAAAATTAAATATYTTGGTCATTTCATTAAATAAGATCTGACAGATGAAGATGATATAAGCAGTGTTGTATGTTGCATGCACAGGCTAACATTCTTTCACAAAAAATCAGTTTTTGTTCAGACAATGTAAAAATGTTTCTTTTTGAAGCATATTGTATGCTTCTACACACTGCACACTTGTGAGCAGACTAGGTATCTGAGAAGACTTCAGGTCGCCTACAATAATACACTGAGAGTACTTCTGAAAAGACCAAGATGGAGAAGTGCAAGTGAAACATTTGTGACAGCTGGAGTCAGCACTCTGCAGGCTGTGCTTACAAATGTGATGTTTAAATTCATATATCGCTTAAATGAGTCTAAAAATAAAATAATCATGTTCTTAGTAAACCCACGGATGAGCTCTACACGATATCAGTTACAGCTGTGGAGATACTGGTACAGTTGTTTATTAAATTTTATATTAAATATTATGTCATTTATTTTTCAATGATTGTAGATGTATGTTTATCTGTTTGGTTGTTTGTGATATTGTTGTTTTTTTAGCTGGACTTTGAGTCCAATAAAGTTCAACTTCTTTACTAATATTCTGTTACAGAGGTTTAAAGTTGATATTAGGATTACAAGAATGACTCTAAAATGGTTTAAGTCGTATTTAATTGACTAATTCCTGTTTGTTAATGTTAATAATGAATCTTCTTCCTACACCAGAGTTAGTCATGGAGTTCCTCAGGGTTCAGTGCTTGGACCAATCCTCTTTACTTTATTAAGTTATTAAACATCATGGAATAATTTTCCATTGTTATGCTGATGATACTCAGTTATATTTATCCATGAAACCTGATGAATCCAACCAGTTACTTAAACTACAAGCATGTCTTACAGACATAAAAACATGGATGACTCTTAACTTCCTGCTTCTAAACTCAGGTAAGACAGAGGTTACGTTTTTTGGACCTGAACATCTTAGGAATAAACTTTGCAGCCTGTCATTTCCTCTGGACATTTAGCACTGCTGTTGAACTTTTGTTTGCAAATTTAAAAGGCTAGATCGATGTCCTTAATCAGAATATTTCAGTATTATTCACATATACACAGAAAAGGTAATATCTGCTTAAATTTATATCTCTTTTTTAATGTTCTGATTTATTTGCATTACAGGAGCTGCAAAATTATTTTGTTGTTCAGTGTCTGTGGACTGCAGTGTTCTTCTCAGTGCAACAATAAAGATTTATCTTATCTTGTCTCTTATTTTAAAAGACAGGGTTGGTGGGACAGGAGAAGACATCAGGATCTTCCTGATCCACCTGGAGGGCTTTATGATCCTCAGTGTTCTGAAGAACTGAAGACTTTAAAAAATGTTATGGAACAGAAGGGACAGCTGAAGAGGTCAATAATTTGGTGGTCATCTCTGCTCTCATAGACCTCCTGCTGTGACACAGACTGATGAAGGAGCTTCAGGGGGCTGCTGGGGGAAGTTTTGTCTGCTTTGACTGACAGTTTCATGCAGCTTACTCGTCCTGTTTATGTCTTCATGTTGCACAATGAGGTCAGTGGCTGATTGCATCATTTAGACTTTTGACTGCTTAAAAAAATTACTTATTTTGGCTGTGGCATAAACTTTTTTTGCAATCTAAAGGGTAATAAAATTAAAACATCTAAACATTGGCTATGTTTATTTGTCTCCTTTAAGTTTCTTTTTGTTTAACAAGGAAAAATTAAGAAACAGGAAGTAACATTCCCTTCCTTAGCATGTTTAATTAAAATACCTTTTAAAACCAAGCATCTCCTCTCATCTTTTTCACTTTTGTCATGTTGAACTTGTTCTTCCACTTCTGCTGTATATCTGGGTGACTGATGACCTAAATTGGACTAGAGTTTATTCCTTTATCAGGTGATTTTTTTAACATGCAAAAAATCAACAAGGCACTAACATATTGCCTTTGTTTTGGCCATAAACTTGAAAAACATAAACATGTAAAAGACATGCAAGATGCAGAAAACAACTCAATTATTCCCCAACCAAACATGGGTTTTGCTTGAAAGAAGGTCCTAGAAGAATCCAGAGATGAGGAGAATCCCACATTATTCTGTTACAGAGGCTTGAACTTGATATTGGGATTACAGGAACAGCTCTAAAATGGTTTGAGTCTTATTTAACTGATAGATTTCAGTTTGTTAATGTTAATAATGAATCTTCTTCTTACACCAGAGTTAGTCATGGAGTTCCTCAGGGTTCAGTGCTTGGACCAATCCTCTTTACTTCAGTAAGTTATTAAACATCATGGGATAAATTTCCATTAGTATGCAGATGATACTCAGTTAAATTTATCCATGAAACCTGATGAATCCAACCAGTTACTTAAACTACAAGCATGTCTTAGAGACATAAAAACATGGATGACTCTTAACTTTCTGCTTCTAAACTCAGATAAGACAGAGGTTATGGTT
>NW_013953575.1:80668-84033 GCF_001266775.1 Austrofundulus limnaeus
TAAGTTAAATATTTAGCTTGTTAACTACATATTTAATTTGTAAGTTAAATATTTAGTTTATAAACTATGACATTCATAAATGGATGAATCATATGGTGAAAAACTGACTTTGGAGAATAAGTAAGTTTTTTTTTCTCATAAAAGGCTAAATAAATCAAAAATATTGGTGGTAAATTTTGACTGTGTAACTTTACAAACGGCACCCCATATGTATGAGGTCTGCAAAGAATTAAAAAGTTACGTTTTTGTGTTATAAACATGCACAAACGTCTGAACAAAAGGATTACAGATTTRGTTTTTGTAACTCATTGTCATTTAGGCTTGTTTGAACACATGCCAGTGTGTACTTCAGAGTGACAACCCTGGCAGGAAACGTGACTTAGCCTACTTGTAAAGCTCAGAGTGGAGCTGACAGATGAAAGTGACTCACAATAACACACTGTGTTCTTTCAGAAATCTCTGCTAATTATGGCTCTGTTCCATCACCTCTTCTCTTCTGGCTAGCGTGCTCTCTTGCTCCAGTTAAATTTGATTAAAAAGGCACTAGTTTAGCTTAAAAGCATATTCCAAACCACGTGCACATATGAGAGTGCCCAAAACGCACACGCACGCTGCAGCTGTTGTTGAACATTTTTTACAAGCACACCCTGCTCTTTTGGCAGAGCCTTGGCTCTTGAAAGTTCAAGCACCCTGTAGTTGATGTTTTGGGCTAATGCCAGATTCTTTCTAACGCACACACGCACATGCACACACACACACGCACATGCACACACACGCACATGCACACACACACACAGCCCTAGAGGTTTGATTGTTCCAAGCCCTTGCCAAATGTTTCACAGCGATGGGGAACTGACTGCAGCCATTTCCCATTTAAGCTCAATTTTTCTCTCACATCTTTTCCACGTCCCTGACTCCATTCTCCCTCCCCTGCATGCAATAAATAATCTCAAAACAGGACTCAATAATAAGCTGGCAAAGGGGCGAGAGGGCTAAATCAAGATGAGGACACGCCCACAGGCGGGGGTGGAGAGAGGCCAGGGGAGTGGAAGATTTAAAGGTTGGACTAATGGACACGGCCAAACAAACCCAGCGACCCCTCTACTTGCCTCGCTGCTGTTTCCTTCTGATGTTCTCCTCATTTGGCAGCAAGGAGACTTCTCCGTCCCAGCCTGGCCCTGCCCATCCTTTCTCAGCCCCACCTCGTGCACTAAACAACTGAATATTGGTCGGGTCCAGCAGAGCAGCCCCACCCTGCAGCTCATCAGTTCCTACAGGAGGCAGCGGGACCCTCTGCAGCTCAGAAGACAATCTGGAAAACATTTACAGCCTCAGCTCCAGTTTCCTTTGTTTTCTCTTCTCATGAAGCAGTCACAGTCGTTCTACGTGTGCCACAACAGTTCAGACTGTATAAAYACTCTGTCGGTGCCGTCTTATTGTCTGAATGCTGGTTCAGCATTAACACTACTGATTTTTTATTTTAATCTTTCTGCACACTTTGTGTTTTTCAAGCCATTCATACATCAAATCCTTCAGCTCATTTAGGAGACAGCTGCTATGACTTTTGGCTTTTGTAACTTTTATACTTTTAAAAATGTTAAACATTATTTCAATTCAATTGAGTTTATTTTTATAGCTCCAAGTCACAACAACTGTTGCCTCAGGGCACTGTACACACAAAACAAACAAACAATAAATCTAAAGAAGCCAGCAGACTGCACTGAATCTTTGCTTTGTCACAGTCTCCCATCCTGAGCAAACGGTGGAGAGGAAAAACTCCCTGCTAATCAGGAAGAAACCTCCAGCAGAACCAGGCTCAGGACAGGAGACCATCTGCCTCGACCGGCTGNCCGGTCGAGGCAGATGGTCTCCTGTCCTGAGCCTGGTTCTGCTGGAGGTTTCTTCCTGATTAGCAGGGAGTTTTTCCTCTCCACCGTTTGCTCAGGATGGAGACTGTGATGAAGTGATTCAGCACAATCTGCTGCTTTCTTCTTTACATTGTTCTTTTTATGTACAGTGTCCTGAGACAACACATGTTSTGACTTGGAGGTATATAAAAAAACTGAATTGAATTGAACTGAAGTCACTCAGAGTTGTACAATGTTTTTATTTAAATTGTGCATAATCTACCAGCAATAAATCAATAAACGGATCACGGAAAATGCCAAAAAGACCTGAAGAGTTATGTTGGTCTTTAAATATTCATTTCAAATGAGTGTGATGTTTTTAAAAGCATAATTCTCTCTTTTTTAGATTTGTGTTAGCTTCAAAATACCTTTCATTTCCCTTTTAAAATAAATTTACATGAATTCTATAAATTTGTTAAAATTACAAAAACTTTTAGTTGTGGCCCTGCTCAGAGCAGCAGTTTTCTTATCAATATGGTCAAAGTTACTTATTTATTCTTCATTATTTGGCCATTTAAAAAGCTGTTTACAACAAGTAAGATATTAGTTGTTTATAATCTTTCCACAAACCATGTTTCAGCACTGACGGAGGGAAAAGAGAGGAGCAATATTAATACAGAAACAGAAAGAAAAGAATCCAGACAAGCTTTAAATGAGCATGTCTTGTTACATTTGCATAAGAAACAAACCATCAGCTTAGAAATAGAATTTCTATGAACTGATAAAAAGTTTTTTTAATTAGTTCTTAGAAAAACTGGCAAAGCACCACGAAAACTACCTTACTAAATGTATTTCAAATTTCAAAACCAATGAAAGAGGCTGAAAATGAGAGCACAGAGAGGACAGTAGGAGGAGAGCAGAAAGAGCCAGATGATGGATGAGTGTGTGTTTCAGATCAGGGGTGGAGGCAGGGTGAGATGGGATGATGGGGAGTGAAGTGAGATGGTGAAACGGTGGAGAAAAAGGAGGGGAAATCCCTTAGGAAGGGTCATCTATCCTCACATGTAATGAAAAGATAGTCCTCCTTGTAGCCACCTAATGTAGTGTATCGATGATCACCTAACAGCCTCGCTCTGTCTCTCTGTCCAATCACTCATGTTTGCTAAGAGCTTACAGGCTTTGTTGAGATCTGCCTGCCTGGAGGCAAGCCAGAGCCTTTCAGCTTTGTGACTTGTGGACCACCCTATCATACACAGGTATGGTATGTGTTCTGTCCCTCTATGTGTTCTGTCCCTCTTTATTTCCCGTATGTAGCTGAGGGCCAAAGGTCAGGAGCTGGCAGGTGATTGGATGTTGTTGTGGTAAGGGAATACTGCGCTGCAAAAATATCACATGTCTCTGACATTGTACCCACAGGCCTTCAACCTACTTTGTGTGTGTGCGTGTGTGTGTGCGTGTGTGTGTGTGTGTGTGTGTGTGTGTGTGTGTGTGTGTGTGTGTGTGTGTGTGTGTGTGTGT
>NW_013953575.1:89262-91650 GCF_001266775.1 Austrofundulus limnaeus
GTCAGATAATAATTTAATCGGCTCTGATTAAACAACAACTTCTGATTCGATGCGCAAAATGTAGCATCCATGCTAGCTCTGTAAATAAACAACCCGGCTGATGAGACGTCACGTCGTTTACTGCGCATGTGTGTCACATCAGTGCTGTGTAGCGTTCACACAGGGGTCTGATGCAGGTCACATTTAAAATGTAATGTGAACGTTCACACAAAAAGATCGGATTTTTTCAAAAAATCGGAACTGAGCATTAAGACCTGCAGTGTGAACGTAGCCAGTAACTGCCCCTGTTTCTTTGTTTCATCTTGATCATGTTTAGTTCATTTTTTTATCTTCGAGCTGGAAACGTCCTCAGATTTAATCTCAGAAATCTGGTCACCTTAGCACAGGACATGTGTCCCCTTACATACTGTACTGTAGTTTTTGCTTTTGTTTTCTATTTCATGGAACAGATTTTACATTAACATTTATGTTACAAAATAATAAATTATATTGTTCTTAATAATCTAGCTTGAAAACTCACAAAAAGCACTTTACTGTGTTCATGAAGATTACTGCAGACTAGTAAGTTGTAAAAAGTCAGTGGAAGACTGAGTCCACAAACWGTGAAATGAAACTTTATCTGGCTTCTCTGTAAATATGAATGTGTTTTGGGGAAGATAACATTATGAAAACATTCTTTAAAAAAAACAGGCTAAAAAAATCAATCCATTGGGATGAAGAGTTGTTGAGTTATTCTCATGAGCTGTAACAGGACGTGATGCTGGAGGGGAACACCTGCATGCAAACAGAGAACAACATAGATCATAGGGAAGATTTTCATGTTCCTACATTATTCTGAGTCACTGCAAGAGACACGACAAACATCAGAGTTCATAAAATATTGTTTCACTAAACAACGAGCAGGGAGTTCCCCTCTGTAGTCACTTCCTGTTTCCGCTTATCCCAAAAACAAATGCCTGTTATTTTACAAAATGGATCATATTCAGTGTATTAGCTCAACTTATTTAAAAGTTAGGATGTGTTCTTCCACTTGTGTTTGTAGAAAAGCATGTCACAGCACAGAAAACAAAATTCAACGTTTTAAACAGAACAAGCCCTTTGCTTCTTTTGTCTTTAGCGGCTCTGCTTCACTAATCGCGTTTCTATCCAGTTGTAGAGTGAATTTTTATCGAACGTTTCAAAATTCGCAAATAAATAAATAAATAAAAATTCGAATCTAGACTGTTTCCATCTAGTTTCCCGCTCGACTGTTTGATACAAATGAAAGAGGCTACGCAACGCGTGATTACGTCAGACGAGGCTACGCAACGCGTGATTACGTCAGACGAGGCTACGCAACGCGTGATTACGTCAGACGAGGCTACGCAACGCTTGATTACGTCAGACGAGGCTACGCAACGCGTGATTACATCAGACGAGGCTACGCAACGCGTGATTACGTCAGACGAGGCTACGCAACGCGTGATTACATCAGACGAGGCTACGCAACGCGTGATTACGTCAGATGAGGCTATGCAACATATTACATCAGACGAGGCTACGCAATATATTTCATCAGACGAGGCTACGCAACGCGTGATTACGTCAGACTTTGGCAACAAGCTTTGCGGTAGTAAAAAGAAAAGGAAGTGAAACWTGCTAACTAGCAGAGGCTAATCATCTCGGKACAATAGAGTGATTTTTTTCGTGAATGCCTTGCTATTGGGCAAGTTGTAATTATTCTATCTATTCAGCTAGTACAGGCTATGTTTAACGCTGCCAGGAGATGTAGAGAAATAAACGCAATGTTAAAATACGCAGCAGAAAGTCAGGTGCAACTACGCCGGGACGAGGCAGGAAAGCACAAACAGCTGAATGTCACGTGAGGTAAATATGCGCTATGTCAGATTTTATTCAAAAAAACTTGTTTCCATCTCCCGTTTTGTGCATTAACTACTTTGCGAAACATCCAAAAACCACCTCAAGTGAGCGTAAAAACCTTTTAGCGAATTGAGGAATTTTTTTTTCAAATTTTGCTGTTTCCATCCGACTTTTTTCATATTTTTAATGCAACAAACGCGCATCAAAAAGCCTTGATGGAAACACAATTACTTTCTTTGAAAACATTCAGCAAAGTCCTTCAGCACTCAGTATTTACACTGCATTTTTACTAAAATGTTTCTTCTGTATTTTCTATTCTTCTTTTGTGTCTTAGCCTTTTCTTTCACCCCCCCCCCACACACACACTGCCTTCAAGTTTTGCTTTCTGTACCAGAGTCATTCAGTTGGAGAGTGATCATTTGCCAAGATGGTCTATAATGCAAAGCAGATGTGTGACATGTGCACACACACACACACACACACACACACACACACACACACACACACACACACACACACACACACACA
>NW_013953575.1:92385-93863 GCF_001266775.1 Austrofundulus limnaeus
ATTTGTAAGTTAAATATTTAGTTTATAAACTATAACATTTATAAATGAATGAATCATATGGTGAAAAACTGACTTTGAAAAATAAATCTGTTCTTTTTATCTTATAAAAGTCTAAATAAAACAAAATATTGGTGGTAATTTTTGACTGTGTAACTTTACAAACGACAGCCCATATTAGCCTTTCTTGAAGGAGTTGATTTTATACTCAGCAGTGATGGAGGGTTGAAGATGACTTGGTCAAACCTCGAGAATAACTTCATGTTTTCTCAGGTCAGAGTGTTGATGGAAACTCATTAAATCTTAGCTCAATATTTGTTAAATAAACTGTTTCTTTTTGAGTTTGTTTCCAAGGTTGCTTAGCTCTGCTAGTTATCTGAAATCAGGTTGACTTTAAAACCTAATCATTTGCAGATGCACATATAATCATTAGTTTCCAAGAGTTTCATTAAAATCTGTTGATTCATGAGATATTTTGCTGACAGTATAGACAACCACAAAGACATCATCACTCCATCTTTAACTTTGATTAAGCCAACATTCTTCTTTGTAGCTCAGAGTAGCAGCAACACACTCAGTGTTTGTGTGTATTTGTGTGTCTATCAGCTCATTAAACCATGTTTCCTCGGGCACATTTCTCTTTCGATTTCTTTGTGTTTCATGTTGCTCTCTTCCACTGAAACGCTTAACTCTCATCAGGCAGTAAAGCTGCAGGAATGTTCATTTCTCTGTTCCTTAAAACAGGTGCTATCTTCTTAGAAATCTCTGATATCTGAAAGCACACACAAAACACACACACACACACACACACACACACACACACACACACATTTGCACCGCTATCTAATTGGGGACATTCCATTGACTTCCATTACATTTCTACAAACAAACCCTGACCACAAACCCTAAGTCTAACCTCACAGGTACCTACCTGACCCTAAAACTAACCTAAACTCAATTCAAATGGTAAATGGACTGTACTTATATAGTGCCTTTCGATCCATCCAGGACACTCAAAGCGCTTCACACTACAGACATTCACCCATTCACACTCACATTCACACTCTGATGTTGGCAAACTACACTGTAGCCACAGCTGCCCTGGGACACACTGACAGAAGTGAGGCTGCCATACACAGGTGCCACCGGACCCTCTGACCACCATCAGTAGGCAAGGCAGGTAAAGTGTCTTGACCAAGGACAAAACGGCATGTGGGCATGGCAGGGAGTCGAACCTGTGCCTTGCGGGTCCCATAGCCGGATGCTCTACCACTACACCACAGCCGCCCCAATTCACACCTTGTATGTGCAAAAAGTGCTTTACAAATAAAGTTGGATTGGATTGGTCCTAAACCAAACCCCCAACCCATCAATGGCATTTAAACCAAACGGGGACTCGACTTTTGTCCCCAAATGACTGGTGTGTGATCTGGTTCAAGTCCCCAAAAGTGACTCAATCAAACCCACACACACACACACAC
>NW_013953575.1:96022-96513 GCF_001266775.1 Austrofundulus limnaeus
CACACACACACACACACACACATACACACAACCTGGTACAGCTATCTTTATGGGGACCTGGCATTGACTTGCATTATTTTCTACAGCCTAACCCTAACCTAACCAACTCTAACCATGACCTCACAGGTACCTGACCCTAAGACTAACCTAAACTAAAGTCACACCTTAGTCTTAAACCCAACCCCCGACCCACCAATGGTGTTTCCCCTTAAGAGGACTAGACTCAGGTCCCCATAATTATCATTAGGTCTCCATAAGTAGGTGTGTATACCAAAAAAACTGTCTCACAACGTAGGGAATACCAGTCCGTCCACACCCCCCCCCCACACACACAGATCCTTGTATTTTCATCAAACTGAGGACATTGTATTGACTTCCATTCATTATTGTTACTGCATTTATGCCTAACCCCAACATTTTCCCAAAAATTAACCATTACTAGTCTATAGTTAACTCTAACCTGAACCAGAACTTAACTCACACCATACCTC
>NW_013953575.1:98095-99629 GCF_001266775.1 Austrofundulus limnaeus
ATTTTGTGCAGAATAATGAGGTTAAATCAAGAATTCAAGGATTTTCCTTCTAAATGAGAACTACATGAGGAAAGAAAGATAGATACTAAGGTCACAGCTGTCAGCAAAACATAAATAAATAAAATAAAATAAGCCATAAGAAGACAAAAATAAAAAAACTGTACATGATGTGTTACACAAGGAGATTTTTTATTTATTTTATTTATTTAACCTTTATTTATGCAGGTAAACTGTTTGAGAACCACTTCTCATTTACAAACATGACCTGACATGATGCACTGAGTGCATTGTAATATAAAAACCTACAGATTCAGTCAGAGTAAAGTCATTGTACATTTTAAGTGCGATTAATCACAATTAAAGTTTTTAATCTATGCCCATGCAGCACTAAAATTAACCAGAGTTAACTCGATAAATTTCACAGCCCTAAATGCCATTGGTGGGTTGGGTTTAGGACCAAGGTTTGAATTGAGTTTTTAGGTTAGTTTAGGGTCAGGTAGGTACCTGTGAGTTTAGTCTTAGGGTTGGTGGTCAGGGTTAGGCTGTAGAAATGTAATGAAAGTCAATGGAATGTCCCCAAATGGATAGCTGGGCGAACGTGTGTGTGTGTGTGTGTGAGTGTGTGGGTGTTTTAGATAAAAACATGTAAGTGTGTATGAGTGTGTAAACTATTGGGTTCATTCACACCTTTTGGGCAGACAAAGGCCTCGTTGTGGTTTGGTTTTGTCCCTCGAAGCGTTGGAATCTGGCACATTRTCTTTATCGGAAACTAAAACCATTTTCAACTCTCGACTTGTTTTGATCCTTCCGTAAGATTCCACTTCCCGTGGCAGTTCAGGGAGTGACAGCAGACAAGCCTGTGGAAGAAGAACCCTCATTATGGCTTCACTGTGAGTGGGAAGAACTCAGTCGGAGGTCAGTGCCAGYCTGACTGCCGGAGTTTCCCTCAGTGCCACACCAGAAGGTGCCTGGAAAGAACAAAAGCCTCTGTGGTGCTGGGAGGACCCGTGGGATCCAGTTGCACAGCTGCACCTATTAGCAAAGTGTTAACACAAAAATCATTGGTCTGTTATATATTCATTGGTGATAATGCTGTTGCTTGTGTTACCGTGTGTGTTTGTCTGCAGTCATACAGATATGTCATGAACCACTGGACAAAGTTTAAGAAAACTCTTAGAAAGAAACACTGGATAAACGTCCACAAGTGATTCACTTTTGAAGTCAATCTAATTTCAGACGACCACTACAGGAAGTAGTTATCAGGAGTAAATTTACAACTAATTACCTTTTGTAGTCAAGACCTACTAATGTCTGATAGCCAAAAATTATCTTTAACACATATATGTGTTAAAGATAATTTTGGCTATCACATACTCTTAGTGGGCGGCACGGTGGCTCAGTTGGTAGAGCTGATGCCTCTCAGCAACAAGGTCACCGGTTCAAATCCCGGCCCGGGGAGTTTGCATGTTCTCTCCGTGCATGTGTGGGTTCTCTCCGGGCACTCCGGCTTCCTCCCACAGACCGAAAACATGAC
>NW_013953575.1:99778-101475 GCF_001266775.1 Austrofundulus limnaeus
AACCCCGCCCCTCGCACTGTGACTGATGGATATGGGCACCAGTGACCCGCGCAATCCTGAAAAGGAAGAAGCGTGTACAGAAAATGGATGGATGGACATACTCTTAGTATTTACACATCTCACAAGGTCTAACAATATTACATGAAATCATGTGTAATGGTATTTATAAGTTTTAACTGAAACCTATGACTTGTTTCTAAACATAATGTGGTCTAACTCTAAAATTCTGGTATTAAAAACTGCTAAGTCATTAATGCATCAATTATTTTTGGTTGCTTGTTACCATAAGATTATAAATTCACCGTACAAAAAGTCTAGAGTACAGTTTTTAATTAACTTTATTGCTCTCACTCTTCTCAACACCTCGTTGTACCTTCGCCACTTGCAGATTTGAGAAGTTGGTCTCCGATGAAAATGAAACCAGAACATGGCCATCATCACTCTGTAACATTATGTATTTGTTAAGTGTGCCACTCCATCAGTCCACTCTGTGAAAAGAACTGTTCTGGTGTCAAAATGAAGCCGCCCTGCTGGAGCATAATAACAGTATGAGATCAGTCACTACAGACTTTATGAACCGTTCATCTCAAGAACCTGAATGACACGAAGAAAGGTTGAACAGAACAAAAGGATAGAGAAACAATAGAAATGCTGTTACCCATGAAACACAAAGTGAAAATGTTATACTTTCATTTGGTATGAGAAGACAACAACCCTTTCCCTGTGTTCTGTGTATTTTTACTGATACATACAGATTACAACAAGCCTAATGGGAAATAAGATTCCCAACGTTTTGCAAGAAAAAAAGCAAAACAACAATAATAACTCAGACTTTTTTACTTGAAATGTAAAATACCTGATTGCTGATAAGACAGAACAGTTTCATTCTTTTGCTGAAGTCACATAAAAACAGGTGTTTTCTAATAAAAATGTGTACTTACTGTGTGTGCACAGAAAAACTACCAGCAGAAGTGTGGTTTGGGGTCCAAACTTCCTTTGCCATGCTACCTTCTCAGGTCCAACTAGAGACCACACAGCAGTGGCACATATGACCCCTGCACCAGAACTCACATACGGACTCTGTTAAAATGTTCTGGTATTTGTATGAGAAGGGACTTTGGAATGGTCATTACGAACAAAATATTTTGTTGATGGAAAACAAAAGAACAGATCTGTTCTCAGTGGTCTTTTTGAGTAGAGTGATGATGAAACAAACCACATTCACATGGTGTCAAATACATACTGATCTCTTCAGGAAATTGTACTGCAGATGCTTTACAAATATAAAAAAATGAACCACAGACTGTTTTGAGTAGAAGCTGTTTTAAGTGAAGAAGGTTTTCGGTGGAGTTTTAAAAAAATCTGAAGCTCCTATGTTGAATGGTTTTTGAGTTATAAGCATTTTTGTATGTCCAGACTCCAGCTTTGGAGCCTGAGTCTAGTCCTTAGGGGACGAGACTACTACGACTAGACTACATTGAAAAAATGATTTTTGGGTGTAGTAACATTTATTTAATTGTTCTTTTAAATTTTACAAAAAATATCAAAATCTCTAAACTACTAGAATTTACTAAATAAACAATACACATTATACTATTTATCAATATTACTGTACAAAAAAGGTAAATGCTAATGTTATTTTACCAGTAATGTAAGTGTTTTTTCTGGACAGCACATAAACATGAATATATTAAGTA
>NW_013953575.1:102603-104439 GCF_001266775.1 Austrofundulus limnaeus
GCCTACAGTATTTTTAGAGTCTTTATTTTACAGTTTAAACAAATGTTTATCAAAAAAAGTTTAATGTTACAACTAATCGTGGATCTCTTTAAGGATGTAGTTAATGATTTGTGAATAAATCAGGTAAATTTTACTTAATTTGACCAAGTAAATGTTACAATATTTAACTGAACAAATTAAGTAAAATTTACCTGATTTATTCGCAAATCTTTAACTATATTCTTAATAACTTTTACTAGATAATGATGAGTAAATATTACATGAATTTGTAGCATTTAACTTTACTTAACAAATAGTTCAAATTTGTTAGAGGATATTTTTCAAGTACATCTTACAAGTTATTGTTGTCAGTGTACTCTAGGGGAAATGCCGTTGGTGGGTTGGGGGTTGGGTTTAGGACCAAGGTGTGAATTGCGTTTAGGTTAGTTTAGCCTCAGGGTTGGTGGTCAGGGTTAGGCTGTAGAAAGGTAATGGGAGTCGATGCCAAGTCCCCAAATCTCTCTTTAATAATCAGAGTTTGGCCACGTTGCTGTCTCAGGCAGGTATTTCATTTTTTATTCTTTACATGAATGTATTTTTCCCCTCTGATTGCATGCAAAAGGCCTCGTCAAGATGTGTCAGAACAGAACTGTGAACAGAGGCATAGTTTGAGTCGTAAATCTTCCTTTGTGCAGGCTGTAAGAATTAGACAAAAACACAATACTTGTTTTGTTTTTGTTTAGTAAAGCAGAAGCTGCACAATCCTTTGGTGCATCAAGGACTGAAAGTATGTGGTTCTTCAAGAATTATTCAAGTATTATCAGGGCTCGGATAGTTTATCGCTGAAAACCTATAAAACTATTATTTCATCATTAAAGTAGGAACCTTGTGTAAAGGGTTATGAAGGATGCTCAGTGTGCAATTTGTTGATTTCTTGGTGAAATGTGCACATGTTGTGTTCTACATGCTACTTAAAAGGAGTTTGGCTCTGATTACAGGCACAGGTTTGGTAATACTCCTATTATAATACGCTGGGGTTTTATTTGTGTATTATTATAAATGAATGGACAGTGCAGATGCAGTGCATGGATGAAGATTTTTGTCTCAGCTCGTTGCAGAAACACAGAGTGAGGGAGGTTATTTGTGTGTGACAGAGGCTAGCTTGTATCTGGAGCATGTGACACACTGTGCTCTCTCTGCAGCAGCCAGGCCACGTTTCAGGGATTTGTGCCAGGAGACAGAAAAGCCTGTCTGTTTTCTGACTCTGACTGAACGCTGACTGACAGCGGCGCTTCTACGGGTGTGCACGTGGGAGTGTGTGTGCACGTGCATGCTAGTGTGTGTGCATCAAAGTGCCTGACTAACAGAAACACACTGTGAAAGAGGATGGACGTAACACACACTTCACTGTGTGAAATGCTTTTATTTTTCTTTACAGAATCACACTGAAGAAACACAAAGAAACACACAATCCTCATGCATGTATGTAAGATCATTTTCAACATATCAGAAATGTTGCAATTTATTTGTTTATAGTTTCAAACTGCATACTATGTACACAAACACACGTGCTGGAGTGCACACCTGACCTCTGACCTTACCGCTGTCCTTTCAGGTTGTTTGGACTCAGGCAGCAGAGCTTAACGTAAAAGTTAAAGCATGACTATAACTGTGTTTCCATTGACCATGAAAATGTGCAAATTAGAATTTAGAAAATAAATTAGCCCAATGGAAACACGTCAATTTTGCAAAAAAAATCACGTTTTCGACAAAATGTTTTTGCACTAGGATGAGGTGGTTTTTCAGTCGTATCTAAATTGGTGTTTTTCACAAAACTGCAATGGAAACACTTTTTTC
>NW_013953575.1:108317-109820 GCF_001266775.1 Austrofundulus limnaeus
TTGTAGTTATTGCTAAAGCGGCATAGGTTTGTTGAGGCCAGGTCTAATACTGAAAGGAAATGTACAGCATGTTGCAAAAGGAAACTGTAATAAGCTTCTTAAAATCTTACGTCTAAAAGGGACTTATCACATATTGGTTTTACAGGAGCTTTTTTATGTTTATTTTTATGTTGTTTTTCATGTCACTTTAACACCATGAGCCTTGAAGTTAATAAAAGTGCCTCTAACGTTTTGAAATTGGCACATGTGGAATTAATTTAGAACTGGCTTTGTTCTTTGTAAATTTACATTAAAACTACTGATTTTTAACTTGGTAGACAGATCTAGATAAAAAACACTATGTTTCTGTCCCATAATTTTTATGACATTAGGGAGAGTACAGGCACTTAATATTTTTCTCACTTAAAGCACTGCTTTTATAAGAAAAAAAGAACAGATTTATTTTACAAAGTCAGTTTTTCACCATATGATTCATACGTTTATAAATGTCATAGTTTATAAACTAAATATTTAATTTGTAAGTTAAATATTTAGTTTAGAAACTATGACATTTATAAATGTATGAATCATATGGTGAAAACTGACTTTGAAAAATAAATCTGTTTTTTTTTTCTTATAAAAGTCTAAATAAAACAAAAATATTGGTGTTAATTTTTGACTGTAACTTTACAAACGGCAGCCCATACACTCTGCATCACCTAACAGCAGTTTTCTTACAGTGAACTTCATCATTTCTCGTTCTGACAGCCCACACCTCACAGAGACAGGTGTCAGTGTGACAGAACGAATGATGAAAGGAAAGGTCAGGAGTTCCTCAGCCTTTAGTTCCTGACATTACCTTACCTCCCACAGCAGCGTCGACGAGCTCTACTTCCCCTCAGAGTTCAGTGAAGTGCTGCAGCAACAAGGAGGGGCTTTCTTCCTCCTTTTCCCCTCAACATTTGCATGGTGTTCTGAGGCAGGGGTTTCCCTTCAAAATAAAGTTAGATGACACACAATGTATGGATGTAACAGTGGTTTCATGTGGTTTCCATGTTCTGCAGCCATAAATCAGAGCTCTTCCACAGAGAGAGATAAAAACAGTAACCCTAACCAAGCATGCTGAATTTAAACTGGTGAGAAGAATTACCCAGCTGTGGGTCCTCTGGACCGAGATCAGAAAGAGAAAACAGAGATTACTGAAGAAAATACCTGCAGGACATTTCTAAGACTTCAATTATTGTTTAGATTTATCAACCCAGAGAAGCAACACAAGTCAAGTGTGCAGTGTGAGATAAGTGTCATATTTTAGCATATACACACTTATATGGAACAATACAGATATTTAAATTTATTTTATCAACATGTCTTCTGAAGATGCTCTGTGTTGAAGGATCAGTGGATCTGTGTTCGACTACTCCACCTAGACTGCATTTTTGAGCACAGATCCACTGAGAAACTTGCTGTTTCAGCAACATTTAAATTTAAATTTAATTAAAAAACTCTACTTTTGAGGTTAAACAT
>NW_013953575.1:112484-113750 GCF_001266775.1 Austrofundulus limnaeus
CATTTATAAATGTGTGAATCATATGGTGAAAAACTGACTTTGAAAAATAAATCTGTTCTTTTTTTCTTATAAAACAAAAATATTGGTGGTATTTTTTGTCTGTGTAACATTACAAACGGCAGCCCATAAAACAGCAGCTCCTCACTGAATAATTTAAAGAACAGCATGGACAGAGAGTGGATTAAGTCCCTGATGATGGGGTTGGGACGGGGCAGATCTAAGAACATAAGAAACAAAGAGTTGTGGGGCATTTCACTGTTGTGAGTCGAGTTGTGAAATTTAAATGACACCTGGAAACAGAAAATGAAGCGAAAGTTTCACAGAGAGAAGAAAGTCGGTGAATGAATGTCCTCAGATCATGTGACCGTCGGGACATCCCTGAGCTGAGCCGGTCACCTGACTGACTGGAAATGCTGCCTGACACAAGATTCCCACAAGTTACATCTGGTGTGTGTCCTTCCTCTTCCCATACATTACCATTAACAGCAGCAGTGCTTTGGATTATGTAGGATTAACATTTCACATTATGGTCTAAGTAGTTTCTTTATTCAGATAACTTCCTGTAGATTACAATAATTTACTGGAACATATGACGGCTCAAACAAAACATGAGATGTTCTTCAGCCTTAATGTTGATGATTAGAGTAAAGCTGCAGTTTGTATAGACTTAGACGGATCAGGTAATTCTCAGTTTCTTTCTTGATGGAGTTTCGGGCCAGTTGTTTCACACCCACTCAGTCACACACCAGTAAGTGCACTATTTCACACAGCAGAAAAACAAGGCTGGCATTTCTGATTTAGGGCTTCAAGCTTAGAAAGTCAGGGGGATTTGATAAGTTGTTTCTTAGAAAAAACATTTTACTCTGCTGGTTTCTTAACTTCAGAGTTCGATGAAAACTTAAATGGCTAAAAAGTTTAAGTTGTATTTTGTGGGATGCCGTTTGTAAAGTTACACAGTCAGAAATTACCACCAATATTTTTGTTTTATTTAACCTTTACATGCCTACATTCCTACACATTGTAAATATATACACACAGACATACTGTATATACACACAGACATATATAAACACTCAGTGACCTGTCAGAACCCCCGGATCAGAGCACCTGTTTGTGAGCAGTTGTGAACATGCGTGTATATACAAGATTTCTCCAATGGAATATCCAGTAGTGACCGTGGAGGACCGAGACCCAACCCCCAAGACACGAGGCAGACATAGGGAAGACCAGAGCCCAAGGGTCTGAGAGGAATCCCGAGTGCAGAGC
>NW_013953575.1:114918-116288 GCF_001266775.1 Austrofundulus limnaeus
ATGAATCATATGGTGAAAAACTGACTTTGGAGAATAAGTAAGTTTTTTTTTCTCATAAAAGACTAAATAAAACAAAAATATTGGTGGTAATTTTTGGTGCTTCTAACAATAAATTCACTGCTAAAAACAAACTGTTTCTGCAAAATCTTACATTAAGGTGTTACACTTTTATATCAACTGGATTTAGATATTCTCACAGTAAATTATCTGTCTTTGTCATAGAAAACATGATTGTGGATTATTTTGAAGTGACGTTTTGACTCATTTTTAAGTCGTTAATTGGAAAACTGACCAGAATCAAACATCTCTGATCCTGGAAATGCTTTCATTTAATACAAAGTATATGTGAACTAAACAAATAATAAAATAAAGTAAATTTATTTTTTTCTTTTATGCTTGTAATGTTTTGCATTTATTAGAATAATCTCTGGGAAGGAAAACTACAGATAAATAAAAACTAAACCAAGTGATTGGCTTGGTAAAGAACCCTGAAATATTTCAACAATGTTTTAAAAATTTTACAGTAATTAAATCATTTTAGGCAACATTATATTTTGTAAATATCCCATTCAAAAATCAGATCATCATAACTCAAAACTGTGCATCAAAATACTGTTTTTAATGGTTGAAACAAACGTTTGTGAATAAAAGTATATTCTTTAATTTATTGCAATTTTATTGTAATTAGTTTAATTATAGTTGTTGTAAGAACCATGGGAAACTTTTCTATTTGTCTTCACTGAATAAAATGCTGCATTTTGAAGAGTAAAACACCACAAACTGTTTCTTTAAACTGCTACAGATCTTCCTCACAGCTCTCAAAGCGTTCTTGSAGTGTGACAGAACAGACTCAGAGCAGCCATAAGTCCACACTTCATTTATGGTCCTGATGGCTCGTCTTCAAGCTTTGTGGCACTTCTTAAAAAATGCTCTCGGTATTAAAACGTGTTAAATACTTTCCATGCTGGTTAGAGTTCCCTGGAGGACGGAGGTATGCCAGTTTAAACACTGGGTCCCTGCTGGGAGTCTGGTGTTTGCTTTAGGTCACGTTGGGTTCACCTCCAGGTTTGTGTGGTTTTTGGTGGTCTTAAGACCCCACACAGAACCTCTGCTGCTGATCTCACCTCTGTTGTGTTTCTGTAAAAGTGTTCCCTGCTTCTAGTTTAAAGTCAGTGAGCTAAACAATCGTTGAAGTTCACTCTAAAACATGCAGTCATTGCTGGTTTCACATCTCCCACTTCTGTTTCAGAGCATCAAAGACAAAACCTCCTAAACACTTCCTTCATGAGCAAATGTCAAAAACAACAACAACAACAACAACAAGAACAACAACAACAACAACAGTAAAAATATAGATCAGGACAAAAAAA
>NW_013953575.1:117288-118457 GCF_001266775.1 Austrofundulus limnaeus
GGGAGGGACTACAAGGTTGTTTCTGTTCAAAATTTTCTAAGTTTTTGGGTACCCAAGAAACTACATACAGCAGCTTTAAAGGGGACATTAACAGCCTTCCGTACCCGGGGCGTCCACCACTGAGTTGGAATGTGGCTTCGATGAGAAGCACTGACAAACTTGTGACCTCAGCTCAAGGCAGCATGGACCAAATGGATTCAGTGTGTGTGTCTCAACTCATAAGCTGGGTCCTCATGAGCACGTAGCCCACCTGGGCCACATCCTTCCCAGTCCAGGTAGTCTGCATGAAACTGTTGTGAAATGAGACAGTCTAATAAGTTTGTGTGACCACATGCTATCCCATCACTTAGTGATCAGTTTTATATCAGACTTATACATTCATTATACATTGGGACATTATTTACATGTCTTTTCCCTGTTAGAATAACTTCACAATTAAAATGTGACACGTAAATAGACTTCAATTAAAAAAGCATTAATAATTAGGCTTTAGCTCCAGTATCAGTACTTGTAGCTACATTTTATTTTACATCTTATTGCAACAAAAATTTGATCGGCTAAGTTGCTAAACTTATATTTAAAAAACAATTCTTGAATTTACAAAGTACTCATTAAAAAAATAAAAACTCCACTCTCTTCTTTTCTCTGTTTAGTTTGCTGTCGGTGCATTGAATCCTGGGATATCCTCGGCTGGGACGATTACTCAGATGCGTCCGTGGCTTTGGAGGCTTTGTGGGCCGCATGAGGAGGAACTTTGAATTGGGACAGCTCTCTGCACAGGGCAGTGACATATGCAGACAACAAATGTGCACTCATGAGGATGCAGCCCGAGTTAGGACACAGACAGTGTCCTCTGCCTCAGGTGGGATGTAGTTAAAGTTCTCCTGAAGGTGTGAGTTACAGAGGTTCTTCTGCCAGGTGTTTCCAGAAAAACCTACTAGGTGGTGATCAACTCAGCTCTTCTCTTCACCTGAGGGTCCAAAACATGCAGCCACAGATCAGATGACTCAAATACAAAGTCAATCATTGATCTATGACCTAGGGCAGTGTTTCCCAAAGTTGGGGTCAGGACCCAAAGTGGGGTCCCGAAACATCAAGGTGGGGCCCTGAAAAGATTTTCTGAATTAATTACATTTTTGCCTTAGTTGTTACAAAGGAGTGAGGTTAGT
>NW_013953575.1:119457-122382 GCF_001266775.1 Austrofundulus limnaeus
TTTTATTTTTTATTATTAAAGTATCACAGAACATGAAAGGAATGAGATATCAATAAACAATTTTTACTGGACTAAAATTTCAATTTCCAACTATTTTCAGTTCAAATTTGGAACAGTAGCATAAAATATGAATATTTGAGACATAGTACAATCCAGCAWGTCTCATTTGCATATTTGTACACTGTACAATATGTCCAGACTGTACAGTTTGTCTAAAACACTAATTTCAACACATGGACTTCACTCTGGGCTCAAATTAAAGATAAAACCCCAAAAAACACACTCTACCATCCATATTTACTCCCAGCATGATTAAATTAAAAATATATATATTAATATTCGGAAATATTTAGACCAACTTCAGTACTTTCAGCCAAATTTCCACCAACAAACAGCCAAACCACAAGAATAAACAAATATATCCTTTTCTTTCAGAGCATTAACATTTCACACAGATTATAAAACCACCAGCAGCGAAAAAATATTTGTTTTTCACTCACATTTGATGCTTATTTGTCCTCAAATATGACGAAATTAGCGATTCAAAATGGCCGACCTGAAGTCTTTTTATCCAAACTTTTTTACTTCTCCTGGCCACAAAAATCTCTCTTCCATGTCTTGAAGAACTCGAAACACTTAATAACAAATATATTTTCATCTTATCAGCAGGTTTAGTCCGCTAACTGGCCAAAAAACATTTTCCTGGGAGTGTTAGCTTCCTCCGTTAGCATAGCAGGACTGTCAAAATATGGCGACTTCCTCCGTGTTAGCTGTCCCGCCACTAACAAAGTTCCCACCCCCTCTATTTATACACCAAATGAAAGGTACGGTGATTGGCTACACAGCTGTGGCATCAGAACGAAGCTCGGAGCTGACTGGCTGAATCTACAGTCAATCAAGACCAGGATGACGGAAACCGGAAGTTGGTCAATTCTCATATACTGTACAGTATTATTGGCTCTGGACAGCCGATACTTGAACCCAGTTGGTCAAATGAGGTGTCAATCAAAAGAGCGGGGCCTAGACGTCCATTGTGATGCATTGTACATGGACACAGGGTGAACAGAAACACAGAACCGACATTACAAAATACAAAACAAAAACGGCACGCGGGCGTTCCGCTGAATGTTCACAGGTTCTAACCTAACATGCAGTTTCATTAAACACTGTGTAAATTCTGGTGCCCCTGGAGAAACCCGTGCAAGACAGGACGAACAAAAACCCCAGAGTTCAAAAGAAGGAACTCTCTGTGTGAGTCAAGAGTGTTAACCACTGAACAACCACGCTGCTCTGATGCAACTACACACAAACAGAAGTCATCTCAATAAAGCACGGTAAATAAGAAGCATTCACGTGTACCTTTTTTGTGACAAATTACTGGAAATATGGCAAAACAAACCAATGAGCAATACTATTTATTTATTTATTAGGGGTGCAACAATACACCTATCTGTATTGAATCATTCAGTACAGTACATAGGTTCATTACTCACTATGTATTAAACAATACAGATATTTAAATTTATTTTATCAACTTGTCTTCTGAAGATGCTCTGTGTTGAAGGATCAGTGGATCTGTGTTCGACTACTCCACCTAGGCTGTATTTTTGAGCTCAGATCCACTGAGAAACTTGCTGTTTCAGTAACATTTATTTTAAAAACTGTCCTTTTGAGGTTAAACAAATGTGCAGAATTAATTTCAATAAATTACAAGTTAAGAAGGGCATTTCAATTTTTTGTATCGAAAAAATAAACTGTGAAACTAAATTGTTGAACCAAATCATGAATTTCCTGCAGCAGACCAATCAGGTTTGACACTACAGACTTATAACCAATCAAATTACCATCATCTGTTTGTGCAATATTACAGGGTTAAATCTTAAATGGCTTCAAGAAATCAAAACATATAATTTTTCCACATTTTTGAAGATGTGGAAAATATTTTGTTTTGCAGGGTTTTTTCATCTGTAAGATTGCAAAACAAGCTGTTGATGGTTGAGTCGTTCAGGAGAAGGAAGTGTTTTCCTGATAAGGAAATGTGTTAAAAAGGTGAGCAGTGCTGCATCTGTGGAGTCATTGGAGAGGTGGATTATAAATGGGGTTATGATGGAGGACATAATCCTCAAAAATAAGTGAAAAATCTGACTAAATCCTTCTGAAAGGAAAATTGCCTTTTGTCGTGTTTCAGCTGTGGGTGTGTGTGCATCACTGGTCCTGTTACATAATGCTGACAGTAAATGTGGATGTAGAAAATGGTTCCTTTGGTTTTCACCTTTCATTAGATCCTCACTGACAGCTGCATGTTGAAACATTCAGGGGTTGCAGTCTTTTCATGTTGGAGACCAATTCTTTAGACATATCGGACTCCATTTGGACTCTTTGAAGAAAAAAACATAAACATACTTGAATAAAATGTGATGGTATTGTTACTAGATTTAAACAGGTACAGTTTGTATTGAACTGGTAACAAGCTGATGGGTATTTTTCCTAAATACATGCAAAAACAGGGGAGCAAATGAGACACTCAAACCATGGCTTTGAGTCAAAGTGAGGAGAACGCTGGACAGGAAGTCTCTCGTACATCCCAATCCACCGTTCTGAGAGACTTCCTGTAGTTCAGCCTCTTTTATTTAGCTTTCCACGCCCCTAATTACATTGGGTCATGAGACTGCCTAAGGGAGGGGGGAAAATGCAGACCTCATGACAGAACATTATTTGATACAAGACAATTATTAAATCAGGGACAGCTTCTGCTGTCAGCAGATGGATGCTTCAGAGGTCGAGCATCAGTTCAGAGTTCATCTTCCTCCCCGATTACTGCAACTCAGCAAATCTGCTCAGATGGAAATATGTGACATTATAAAAGACCTAAATGATTAAACTCTCAAAATAAGGAAGTTGACCCAAGCTCTCACTGCCAAGTAT
>NW_013953575.1:126743-127145 GCF_001266775.1 Austrofundulus limnaeus
ACTATGAACTATAAAAAATATTAATGTACTGTATTTACAAGAAACGCACAGTGATTCATTCAATGAAGCTGAATGGTGCAAGGAGTGGAAAGGAGAGATTGTTTTGAGCCACGGCACCTCCAAGAGTGCAGGAGTGGGCTTCCTCTTTTCAAAGACTTTCACTCCCAGCCTCACAGAAGTCCAACACATTGTTCAGGGAAGATGTCTTTTAGTTAAAGCTTGTTTTGAAAATTTTAAAGTCATATTTATTAATATTTATGCCCCCAATGCTAATGCAGAGAAAAAACATTTTTTAGAAAAAATTGGGGAAAAGCTGGGAGATTGTGGGTCTGAAGATTATGTGTTTATAGGTGGGGATTTTAATTGCACAGAAAATGAAATTTTAGACCGTTATCATAAAGA
>NW_013953575.1:128145-128547 GCF_001266775.1 Austrofundulus limnaeus
AATGGCTATTTATTTTTCTCACAGGGACAGGCTGCAAGCTGGACCTCAACTTGATGCTGTGGCCCTGTGGAAGTGTAATGTTAAGGCCAGGCTGAAACTGGAATTTTGCTTTCACAGAGCCATTGGAGACTTGAAGGATTTTTTAAATCTATGGGGGATTAAAAAGATCTTATGTACTGTTTCTGAGCATGGGGAAATACAATACAAGATCTTTATGTAAATAATATTGTTATTGTTTTAAGTTTGGCCTGATCTGTTACATGTCGTGTACAATTGTGTGAATGAATGTTTTGTTAAAAAATCTTCTTCTGAAGAAGAAGAAGAAGAAGAGGAAAAATAATTCGTTTTTTAACAAACTACTAATGTAAATTTTTTTTGAATGTTTTGGGTTTTATTTTTTTT
>NW_013953576.1:0-58141 GCF_001266775.1 Austrofundulus limnaeus
AGTCAGGGTCAGTGAAGTGACTCTCAGACTGGTTGCACTTTGGACCACAATGGAAATAAGTGTTTCTTGTGAATGAATGTACTAGATGTATATGTACATGCAATATTGCTGCTAAATAAAATAAATCAATCAGTCAATCAATGCAAAAATAAATAATTGGTTGTGTTCTGATTGATCAGAGTGGCCAGAGCAGGTCAGATCTATCCTGGCCCTTGCCTTCCTATGCAGTTCTGCTTAATTCTAGTTAATGCAAAGAACAAGCAGCTGTTTTTTTCTTAACAGGATAAGTCAGATCTGACAGAACATATCCAACTTTACTTCAATTATAGACCAATATACTGCTATTGCATGCAGGATAATTTGTATGTTTAAGAATCCTTAACATTCCAGTAGAAAGTTAACACATATTTTCTATAGAAAAATTGTTATTTTGACTTGACAGTTTTAATATTGTGTTATGTCTACAGACTCCAAGAGAAAGCAGTTCCGGAGATATTCTAACATTTTAGATAAAATGTTGACTATAAACACATCCCAAAAATTAAGGAAATTTGTGTGATTTGTTATAGGCCTGATGCTGGCAGTCTTATACCACTGGGAAAACTTGGTAATTTGTGTTTTACATGGTGCCAACAACACATAAAAATGTCTGTGTAGAGAACAATATAAGTTAACAGATGTAGTTTGTCCAAAAAAAATATTTCGTTTTCTTGATTTATAATGCATCCACAATTATTTGATCTTTTTTAGTACTTTATTGACAATAAATTATTATTACAATGTGTATCTTTGTGTTGTATTTTTATTCATTTCTCATTTTGGTTGAAGCCTTTTTTTTTTTTGTAACTACGTTTGACTGCTCAAACTTTATTGTTCATTCACTCACGGACAACAACGAACAACGGTTTGACGTGATCCCCTTTGAAATGGCGCTGAGGCACTTTAATACGCTGTTATTTTTAATGGGTGTGCTCGTTTAATTATTTTCAGGGTTAGCTTTTTTGATGCACTGCGAACATCTATGCCTGAATTTGGTCTTTGGGTGCTWCTGGGTTGTAAAACAAAAATGTGTTGAAGGAAATTGCTAATAATTGACGTTGCATAATAAGGCCGCGTAGGCCCCCGAGCTCGCGTAGAGATTACAGCCGCTCCTCAGRGCGTGGCCCTGCCGCAGACGTTCGCATCGGTGAGTTGCATGCGGTTTGTGCTAGATTAGCTGTGGTTTGCTTTACTAGAATCAGACAGTTTTACTAACCGAAGAATTGGTGATAAAATAAATAGGTATAAAGTTTATAACTTCACAGCTACGTTTTTTTAACCATTGAATTTAACACTTGTCCTGCACCGTGTGTTTACAAACAGCTAGCTAGCAGCTAACGTGACAACCTGAAAGCTTGGCAATTGTAGCGTAATAAACAATTAGCAGAGACAAATTGTCTTTTAAATTCTGTGAAAGTATAAAAAAGTACGTATCCCCTTGGTTGGAGTTAAATCGTATATTTTATTTATTCAGATATTTGTCACTTTTTGACTGTGCCATGCTACCGAAAAAATAAATAAATAATATAAAAACGTAAACAAGTTAAGTGTTCAACTAGGTATCTGAGACTGCTATGTATGTTATGACGAGCAAGTTCCTGACCAGCTACCCTTTAAAAAGCATGCGAGGTGGTTGTCATTCCAGATAACACTCCTGCGGCCAGGAAGCCATCCTTACAGTATGAATTACGATAAGACGATTGTTTAAAACAAACAAACAAACAAACAAACCAGTAACAACTGACATCTGGTTTTCTGGCCATGTCTATTTAATAAAACTGTTTGATTATGTTATATAATTAATGCACTTGCTGTTCATGTTTAAGAATTAATTACAACAACACAGTTCCAACTAAGGGTGCAAATCACCAAATTACCATACTATATTGATTTGTTTGGATGACAATACGATTTTGATTCAATTCAGCTTACAAGTCTGTTGTCAATATCATGCAACATCATATGCCATCTGATTGGGATTCAAATATGTAATGACGATGTGGATCGATTTTTTTTCCCCATTTTGCCTCAACTAAATTATTAGTAGATGTGGATTGATATATTGTTACACCCCTGGTTCTCACTGCGTACTATTTTTATTTTATCAGTCCCTTTATTATAACACTTTAAGGTTGGAACAAAATGTTTTGTTATATACAAAATATAAATATAGACCAAAAGGAAATAACTGTGGGTAATACTGTATGTTCTTAGTGAAATGTATATGTGACTCTCACTTAAGTTGCGAATTAAACTACCATCTTTCCATGTCAAGGTGTTCTTTCAGCACAACATCAGATACTAACATTTTTTATTGTTTATGTGTTTGTTGTTGTTTTGCTAGATTTTCAGGGGAATTCCATTGTGCATTTCTGCCAGAAGATTCTGGAAGTGAATTGACAGGTTAACTTCCTATCCAACCATTGCTTAAGTTCTCCAGAAGTCTTTCCATTATAAAGTCAGTACTTATTTGACATTAAAATCAATTTTGTGTACAGGTAAAATGGCATCAGTGCCAGTGTACTGTTTGTGTCGCCTGCCCTACGATGTGACTCGCTTTATGATTGAGTGTGACATTTGTCAAGACTGGTTTCATGGAAGGTAAGTATTTTATTTTATTTTACTGCAAGTTTTGAATGTTAATGCTATTTTATTTATTTGTTCGTCATTTGTCTTTATATTTTAACAGGTGCAGTATGTTTTGAATTTGTCAAAATTAGTATAGCTGTTTAGTCTGTATTATTCTGCACCATTTATGCCTGTATAATACTAATGTTTTTGTCTGATTTTTATGTAGCTGTGTTGGAGTAGAGGAAGAAAAAGCAACTGAGATTGACCTCTATCACTGTCCCAACTGTCAAGTTACCCATGGGCCGTCTGTTAGTAAGTTTCTTTTCTTTAATTTATTTTCTTATTGCAATAATAACAAGTTATTAGCAGAATGACCACAGAATGTTGCTTTCAGGCGTTCATGTCACCTAAAATCACTTGGCTATCAAATTGCTACAATATGTGTTAAGTGTATGTTTCTGTTCCTGTTATCTGTTCTTTTTAGGCGTTCTTTAGTTGATTTTATTTTTTTCTCCTCTAACGTCTTTGTTTTTGCAGTGCGTAAACGACGTGGAGGCAATAAGCAGACAGATGGAAGCACTAGCGGAGGAAGAGATCCAAGTCGTCCCGTTAAGACGGGGAGTTCCCAGTTTGTTCGAGAGCTTCGGAGCCGCACTTTCCCGAGGTAAGAACGGGTTAAGATGATGGAAGGATGAATCTCTCAGAAATAAAGATGGGCAGAGGTTCACCAGTCTGTAAAACACTGTCTAAACATAGCGGAACAACTGGAGAAAATTGTTCCTCAATGAAAATTGGGAACAGTTTGTTTAGTCCATCATCTTCAGCTCTAATACAATATTACACTTTGCATAGAGAGTAGGCCGTACTGCTGTCAAATTATAAAATACTTTATTCCTTTATTTCTTTTGCTTTTATTTGTGTGTCTTTGCAGTGCTGATGAAATCTTGCTCAAGCCATCCGGGGTGCAGCTGACAGTTGAGTTTCTGGAAGAGCATTCATTCAGCGTTCCTGTAATGGTGCTGAGGCGGGATGGCTTAGGCATGACCCTTCCTCCATCATCCTTCAGCGTCAGTGACATAGAGCACTATATTGGTAAAGTTTCACTGCATCCTTCACAAATATCATGAACTGTTTTCATAAAGTACAAGGCAAAAATCTTGAGCCACCTCTATTTTGAATTTTCCTCCTTTGATGAATAATTCTAAGGTTTCTGGAATTTTGAAAAGTGGTCTCCAGCAATAGTGTTATAGGCTTTGAGATTTTTATTTTTAACACAAGATTTATTGTTCTCATCACCACGCTAGTACAGTTGGTAGAGCAAGTTTAAACTCTTTAGGAGCTCTGTACTCCACAACCTGCTGTAAGGACACAAATTGTCCTGTTTCTTTGGTTGTGCCTTGTTTTGAAACTATCAACCTTGCTCAGATGGATTTGCTGTTTGTTTATTTGTGTATTTATTTACTTATTTAACCACCCAACCAGTAAGGTGATTCTATTTTTCATTATTCAAATATACACTAAGTTTAGAAACTAAAGAATGATGCATTTCTTAGTTCCAGGCATCAGGTTTACATGCAAAGTCTATGGTGGCGGCGCATCAAGGAGCGTTGGGAAGTGCGTCTAGCATGGTGTGTTTTGAGGAGTTGTAAAATCTGAACTTTTGCAGCTCTTCAACTTAAATCAAGTGCCTGTAGTCAGTGTCCAGGAGATGTGGGCACCAATTCGAGTCAGCGGTTCATCAAACTGGGCTCAGGACAAAAATAGTTCTGAAAGTGAGCCTCGTCAGCTCGCAGCTCCTGGAGTGGTGAAACCCACTAAACTCAGAACCCCTCTGAATTATCTGGTGAATTAAGTATGAATTAATTTTCTGGTGAGCGTGACGTGTCAGTAAATAAAGCAAAGCCACTTCCTTTATTTCATCCGCCATTAAACAGAGACCGGCAGAGGAGGCTCTCGACACACTTGACGTGCATCAAAAGCATTTTTGACAAGTGTCTGACCACAAAGTGCTCAAGCGTCCAACTAGAAGCGTTGGGAGCGTTTTTGACGCCCAAATCGCATTTGGTGTGAATGCATCATTACTGTTCTGCTGTAGACAGGAAACATTTTCATGGATAACAAGAAAGTCAGGCTTCTTTTACAGCTAAATATAAAGAAAGTGAGCATAGTTCAATACACTTTTGTAACTCTATATAAAAGAGAATAACTTTTGATGTTTGATGTCATTCACAAAGCATCTATGCTTTTATAACCTGCTCAACTTTAGGTGCAGACAAAGAGATTGATGTGATTGACGTACCTCGACAGTGTGATCTGAAGATGCGACTGGGAGACTTTGTTGAATACTACAACAGCCCTAACAGGGACAAAGTACTCAATGTCATCAGCCTTGAGTTCTCTGACACCAGGTACACGAAACAATCAAATAAGTAGAAGAATATCTCCTTGTTTGTGCTGTACTGTAATAGATGTGACATGGTGGACTTGCTTTAGGCTCTCAAACCTGGTGGAGACCCCCAAGATTGTGAGGAAACTTTCATGGGTGGAAAACCTCTGGCCTGAAGAGTCTGTGTTTGAACGCCCCAATGTGCAGAAGTACTGTCTGATGGGAGTGAAAGATAGTTACACAGACTTCCACATTGACTTTGGAGGCACCTCAGTTTGGTACCATGTCCTGAGGGTGAGAGGACAGATATTATGTTTGATGAGTTTCAATTCACTTTGTTTTCCTTAAATATAAATGAACTGATATTATTGTAAAAGTTTCTTTTTTCTGTGTTTACACAGGGTGAGAAAATCTTCTACTTAATATCTCCCACTCCGGCAAACCTGGCACTTTTTGAACGCTGGAATTCCTCAACAAACCAGAATGAGATGTTCTTTGGAGATCAGGTTGATATGTGTTACAAGTGTTCACTCAAACAAGGAAACACCCTGTTCATACCAACAGGTAAAACAAAATGCTTAATTGTTTTGTTTTTAATTTGAAAAAGTTAAAGTGTTTTTAGCTTTGTCAGTCACACAATAGAATAAACTATGGTTGAACTTTGAAAATACAAAAAATATGTGTTATTGTTTGGAAAATATTCAAAGAAGACACAATCAGAAAAGCAAAAACTGGAACCTCACTTTCCTCTGTGAACAGTTTTATGTTTCTAACTTTTGGTCTTTGCAGTAGTGCATAGTAGGATGTCTTTGTCACAAAATAACTATAGGAAGAGCTTTTATTTTTTAACATTTACAATTTTGTGTTAAGTGTTTTGTGTTTTTATCTTCTCTCCTTAGTTAAAATAAAATTTTAATTGGCATCTTTGTATATTTTTCCAGCTTTTAAATCAAGCTGTGTTTCTATCCTGCAAACAACTTAAGAGCTCTTTTTAGGAAGTGAAGGGTGTTTTTATTTTGACTGAAACGTTCAAATAAAGTTTGTCAATCAAATAACACTTTTGTCCATTTCCAGGATGGATTCATGCTGTGRTGACTCCTGTGGACTGTTTGGCCTTTGGAGGAAACTTCTTGCATAGTCTCAACATTGACATGCAGCTGAGGTTAGTGTTTACAAGACTCTTACCTAACATACCTTTTTTTTTTGTCTAAAATACTATTTGAACAATAACTGTGGTCACAATTTTCTTAAATATAAGTCTTTTAAACAAAACATCATTAAAACTTATTTTTTATGTGTATTTCCTTTTAATCTGCATCAATCGGGACAAAACAGTTCTCAAGAACAATTGATCTTTAAAGATAAGAACTGTTGTGTATCTACAGAACTAACCTGCATATTTTGAGCAATAACTAAAGTTTTTCTTGCTTTAGGGCATATGAAATAGAGAAGAGGTTAAGCACAGCTGAGTTGTTCAAATTTCCAAACTTTGAGACGGTTTGTTGGTATGTTGGGAAGCACCTTCTTGATACCTTTAGAGGTGAGGCATTTTAATGAATTTTAAAGTGTTATTGTGTTTTTATGTGAGCTCCTCAAGTATTGTGTCTTTATTACCTACTATTATTAACTTTTTGATAACCTTGACAGGTTTGAGAGAAAATCGGAGGCACCCTGCCAGTTATCTTGTTCATGGAGCTAAAGCTTTGAACAACGGCTTCCGCAGCTGGACCCGTAAAGAGGTAGAATTTGATGCAGTTTTTAGTGTGACTCTCGCCCTCTCTGGTTGTGTCATTTTTTTTACCAGACAAGTTGTGATTCCTGTGTTACTATCCATTAACTTGTTCTATTAAATCTTAAATAAATTGAGGAGAGATGCTATATTATTCAATTACGTAATATCGAATCTTTATTTGAATGATCTTTAGGAGGTAATTAAATTAAAAATATATATATATACTGTAGGATACTTCTTAATCTTTAAAGGTAATATGAAGTTGCAACATTTTAAGACAATTGAGATCAATCATTTTTAGGAGCTAATTTATGGGATAAATCTTGTGCCAGCAGGAATTGAATTTGAATTGCTCAGATTGAATCTGAATGTGCATAATTTGAAATGGAWTGCATTGGTTTGAAAATGAATTTTACTAAAATGAAACTGAATTTAAAGTTTTGTATTGGAATTAATTTGCTTTGAAACTGTGTTTTGGTTTATTAAAAATTCAGTTTGACTACTTTCACTTTCAGTTCCAAAATTCAGATTTTTGTGTCACACATCCTGGTCCTTGAGAAAGTCAGCCAGAGTAATCAAACACAGATCCACAGATTTATGTTTCACTTTGGTGAAGTTTCCCTTCTGTAATGTAACAGAGTTGATGCAATCCACCGTAAAAGTGACAAAAACAGTTATTTTATTGCAGTGATTAATTTTACCTTAATGTAGAAAATGTTACATTTATTTCACATCATGGATCACATATTGATCTGAAGCTGCTGCTGACTGATCCATCATGTGATGTAAATGTAACATTTTCTATAGGTAAAATCACAAAGGTCACACAGCAGGGACAGTTAAATGCAAATTCTTGTGTGACTTTTGCTATTTAAATCATAATGTAACCAACATTTTTCTGTTTCCAGTCATCATGCTTTGAACACAGATATTGCAGACGAGAGGGAATATTTTGTTATCTAGTTCTACAAAAAAGCAGATAAACCACTTTTKTGTAAAAACAGTTCAAAGTATTATTGGATGTACCACAGTGTTAGTAAAAATAGTTTTAATTTGATATTAATTAATTTGATTTTATAAAAGATTAGTGATAATTTTTTGCCTACACCCAGGCCTTAGCTGAGCATGAATCGGAGATACCAGAGACCATCAATACTCAGACATTAGTGAAGGACCTGGCCAAGGAGATCCGTCTTGTTGAGGTAAAAAAACAACAACACAAATTCTAATTTTGTTTTAAAGTACATATTTATTGCTACCCATATTACTGTCAGTTCCACTTACTAAAACTGTACTTTTTTCTTTGTTAGGATATATTTCAACAGAACCTTGGCCGTACAGGAACTCAGTTTCCGGGTGCACCTTTCTCTAAAGCTCCTCTCAGCGCCTCTCAGAACTCTGGACGACCCCCTGGAAAAAAGAAAGGGCCCAAACCCAAAGAGGTGTTGGGAGGTTTGGGGGTCCCTGGAACCAAAAAGAAAGGGCAGAAGGSACTTGTTAAGTCCGAAGCAGAAGAACTTGACCTGATTGAGATCCATACCAAGCATACACTCAAAAAAATTCAACCTGGCAAGTCCAAGCACAAGAGCAAGGTAGTGGGATGCTTCTCAGCAGCTTTTGTGTCCAACGGTTTTATTTTCCTATTTTGACAGTTATTATTTGTCTACACAGATGGAGCTGCCATTAGAGGAGTTTGAGGGAAAGCTAAATAAAAACAAACTTAAACTTGTCCTCAGCAATGGAAAAATCCAAGGGTAAGCGTTAATCAGAAAAAAAATCTCTGGTAGCTTGTGTTGATAAAAGTTTAGAGTTTTCAATAGTTTGTTTGCTTTCAGTAAGAAAGATGGTAGCAGCAATGGTGCAGGAACTGCTGCAAACTACAAACATCTTGCCACAGAAGAATCCAGTTTGTCAGAGCTGGAGTCTGAGGATGAACTCCAGATCGACGAGACTCCTCCTCCACGACGCAAGTCTGCTGGACCAAGCAAGAAGAAAAAACTTAGCGGTAAGAACTGTTTTAAACAAAAGCATTACTAAAATGCATCTATTGTGCGATTTCAAATCAACATAGCCATTATTAACTCATGGTGTTAAAATTTTCCCACAGGTCTTCCCAGGAAGCTGCCAAGAGCTAAACCTTGTTCTGACCCCAATCGCATCAGGGAGCCAGGAGAAGTAGACTTTGACATTGAGGTATATTTGTTACAGATAAACCAAATGTTACGTGTAAAACCAGCAAAAAATGTCCGTATTATATTAGTGTGCTTTTCCAGGCTTGGTCTGATTAACACAGGATATTGAAACATCCATAAAAAAATGAGGCTTTATGTTAAAGGAATCAGTGACATTTTATGATGTATCAGTTTTTTTGAAGGGGTGCCACATTTCTTTTTTGAAAAAAAAATATTTTCAACCCTTATGATTTCCAATTAGGAGCCATGAAAGTTGTAATGGGGTAACAATAAAAATGGGTTTCAGTTTTGCAAGACCTGTTTTTTTCTGGTATCTCTTCTTGAGAATTGTCCAAAACAGAGAAGCAAGACTGTCAGCAACCCTCACCACATGTTGCAGTCTTATGAGTTATATTGCATTTGCAATTTCACAATGCGTAATCAGAGATAATTTGTAAAAAATGGTGTGAATATAGGGGGAAGTTCTCAGTCTGTTAAACCTTCTAAAGAAGTTCTTCACCTCAGATGTTTGGTGTTAAGAGTTCAGAAGAAAATGTCAGTGATGTGGACTCACAAATATGCTAAGGGTGGTTTCAACTAAAGCTTCCTTGAGCTTTTACCCCTCTGAACATAAAGATTTTTTCAATATTATTTACGCGCTGCTCTGTTGCTTTTCCTCCTAAGTTTAAAGTACAGGACAGATAAGACGGATTAAAGCAAATTAAGTTTAGTGACACGATCTTCACTGGTGTGTTGTTGTTTTTATCTCTGTGTACACCTACTTAGCCTTCTCAGTGGGTTGGTAGAAGTAGGTTTTTGCTAATCTAAGGGATACTTTGTCCCCTGACCTGAAGGCTGCATCCATAAGGCTTCATTCAAGGACAAAGACTCATGTTTGAGGATCATATTATCACATTTTCAGAATACAGCTGTTAGTTTTTCTACCAAAGCAGTTTAACTTTGCTATACATTTTATATTAAACATACCAAGTTCAGTTGTGTTTTGTGTGTTTAGCCAGTGTCAGGTTATCATACTGTAACTGATATGGGTTGTATATTGGCAGCTTTCTTATTTTCACTTTTGTTTTAACCCTGCTGAGCCAGATAGAACTGGTTGTTRGATCATTTCCACACAGTCACAAAGCACAATAAAATTATGTTTTAAAGGAAGTCTGTCGAACAGCAATTTATTTATCATCTGGATGATTCTTATCCAGCAAATGTTTTATTTTATTTTATTTTATTTTTTCAGTTAAATTGTTCACATTTAAAGCTGTTCTTCAGCACTCAAAGCAATGTGTTTGTGTGTGGCTTCAGGAGGACTACACCACCGATGAAGAGGCACTGYCAGCCCATGGAGTGAAAGGTGGTGCAGGAGGCATTCTTGACCTGTTAAAGGCCAGCAAACAAGTGGCAGGCTTAGACTCTGCAGCACTCAGGTAGGGTTGCTTTCTTTATTGATGTGTTTTAATATAATGTCTTGTTGTTTTAGCAGCATTTTAATGATTTTACAAGTATCCAATCATCTTTAAAAAWGTTATTTTTCAACTATTTGAAAGGCTAAACATTGCACATACTGTTAACATTTTCTTTTTTGCTCTTAGTGAGGAAGCCCCAGCCTCACCRAGCACTCGAGACGCCATCCAGGGTATGCTTTCCATGGCCAACCCTCCTTCCTCATCCTCCTCTTCCTCATCTTCTTCTCCCTCATCTCTCTCTGGGGGCCTGACTGAGGGATTGGGTGTCATCAAGGAAAAAGGCGGAAGGACTGTATGGTTGACGGGAGGAGTCAAGAAGACTTCAAATCTTGAGAAGAAACCAATCATCCAGCGGCCTGGAAAACGACCAATCAAAAGGCCAGCTCGTCATCTGAGTGATGAGGAAAGTCCAGATGAGCAGGAAACACTGGGAACTTGTTTTAAAGACTCAGATTATGGTAAATAGCACACTGTCTTGTATCTGATACTGTGCAATGTATTTTTAGTAAACTCCTTTAGTAAAAGTTGTGGTACTTAACATTTTTTTAAGTTTATCCATCTTTGGAGTCTGATGAGGAAGACCATATCAGCAAAACTAAGATGAAGAGGAAGAAAAACTGGGATGACACACCTTGGAGTCCTAAAGGTGATCCAAATTAATATCCTAGCAAAAAGGGCACATTTTATTTCAACTTTCTGATGGTTAGTCTTTCATTGTTTAACTTTTTTAAATTTATAGCAAGAGTGATGCCGACACTTCCTAAACAAGAGCGACCTGCCAGGGAAGGGGCTAGAGTTGCCTCGGTAGAAACAGGCCTTGCAGCAGCTGCTGCCAAGTTGGCACAGCAGGTGAGTGTGAAAAGAGAGCASATTAGTGTTAGAAATACGTGCACAGTGAGTATTGTGGAGTAGAAAAGGTAAATATGTATTTTTTTCTTATTATTATTTTTGTTTATGATTCAGGAACAGCAAAAACCTGCTAAAAGGAAGTACACCAAAAAGCAACATCCTCCTGCTCCTGTCGTCAGTCCTCCCTCTGTTCAAACTGAACCTGCCCCACCCTCCCCAACACCTGCTCCAGAGTCTGCAGCAGATGTCAGTCCAGACAGGAGGATGGATTATTACTCTGCCAGTTTGTTAGACCATGAATACACAGCAGGGCCAGGACCTTTTGGTCCTGGAGGCCCCAGGGGCAGTGGAGCCATGGCTCCTGGTGTATTCCTTACTTCTCGAAGACCTTCCCTGTCACCTCAAAATAGCAGCTGTCATTCTGGTGCGTCCCCTGCGAGTTTGGCCAGCCAAGGAATAACAGGAATTGGTCAAGGTAGACACCAAACCTGACTGAGCACATTCACAGCATTTATTTATTATTATTTATTTATTGTATATTGACTTGTGAATTCTTTTTCTTTCTTTTTTACTTCTCTTTAGGCAAACGCCCAAAGAAAGGCCTTGCAACAGCAAAACAGAGACTTGGCAAAATTCTGAAAATCCATCGCAATGGCAAACTTCTCTTGTGAGAGATATAAAAATGTGTCTGAAGACCGTAAGAATGAAGAAAAAGCCTATGTGAAGTAGGACAGGGAAAATAAGAGAGTGGTATATTTTCTACTTTTTTGTTTTGTTTGCCATGTACATTTATGATCAAACCTTATTACATGTTCTTCCAACTCCACTTACCTACATCTGCATCGAGGTTTTGTCAGAGGCACATCTGGGAATCACTGTAATGTGCTGGTAGCACCCCTATTGTCACAAATTTGATACTGACCATGACATTTTTTTCTGATAATTGGACTTAAATTTTTTGTCATTATAGTTAGTATTTTTTAGTCATTTTTAAAAGTTGTGTTTAGGCTCAGAAATTGTACTATTTTACATTTTTAAAAGGGAAAATGCGCATAGCTGCAAACAATTCTGTAGGTTGTTTTTTTTTGTATTTCTGTTTACCCCATTTTTTATAAACTTCTGTTTGACAGGTAATATTACAGGACAGTGTCCCCATTTATTGACATCCATTATATATTTATTATTTTACATATTTATTAACTAAGGCAGAATTTTTTGATTTCCTAGCCTGTTTTAATGTAGCATGGTTTTCTTCATTTTTCCGCTTTTTTTAAGAAAGTAAAGCTTGTATAAAAAGTGTAGCCATTGCTATCTTAGTGGGGGTTTTTTTTGTTTATTTTATTTGTCATTGTAAATATTTGTAATATTTGTAATTTATATAGCTAAATTGGAAACAATTGAGAAAAAAAATCAGATAATGAGAATAGTTTCCTGCATGTTGCCCTAAATTTTGGCAGCTTTCTTGGGTCATTTGTAGAGATTTGTTTTCTTTACTACAGAATGTACTAGTGATCAAATGTTGGAAGTGTAGATTTAAAATGAAGACATTGTGAAAGCGCAGGATCTGAAATATGTAAATATTTGTTGTAATTTAATTTTCTTTTTGTAGTTTAAAAAAAATCTTTCGTAACAACTTGTACATGAAACATTGCTGTACTTAGGAAACATGATAGCTCTTTTTTATATTTGTATTCATTACCTGTCATACTATGTTCATGTTGTCTTGTTAGTGTACTATTGGAAGTGTGCTGGAAAAAATGCCCTTGATAAATTTCATCACTTAGTTTTATATTCATATTTTCTTTTGTTTTGGTAAGTGTTTGACATGTTTTTAATATGACCTGAAAACAAAAAATTGAAGTTAAAATTTACCTTGACATTTTTTAATGGAATTTATTTTCTGACCACCACGAAACTAAAAGTAAGATTTGTTGTGTTCACTGCACTTAAGCATACAGGAAAATTGTGTTTTCCTAACATTTGAGAAAAAAACTGGGATTTATGTATTTTTCTGGTATACACAATAAATATTTTGTTGTAATAAACACATCTAGACATAAAGCAATCTAAAAGTTATTTTATATTCTTTGTATTGGAAACAAAGGTACTTTTTGAGGGTACCAGGTTATTTCAGTTTCATGAAATAATTTGTGTTTGTAAAAGTCCAAGAAGTTAAAAACGGGAATCACCTTTCTGCTGTATTGATTTATTTACAGAGTTAATATTACTTGATGAGAAATGCACTCACTACTCAACTTATTAAAGCTTGTCCTCTCTATTATACATAATTTTTTTAGAATTATTTTGTTCATTGTTTGTGGACCGCAGTGTTCTTTTCAGTGCAACAATGACAATTAAYATTTATCTACCTAATTTATATTTATATAATGCATATAACCTCCTGAGATCCTGCATTCTTATTTCAAGGACATTGGTTTTAGACCAGCTGTTCACATTCAGGGGGATTAGACTTCAGATATTTTAAAATAAAATATAGACGGATGGACAGAGATTTATCTATTTCTAACTTCTATTTTGTCACAAATGTTTGTTTTTCTAAATTATGAAGGTCTATCATAAGGATTTATCTATTTCTAACTTCTATTTTGTCACAAATGTTTGTTTTTCTAAATTATGAAGGTCTATCATAAGGTTGTATTTATGTAATAGATTCTGCTAATCCAGGGGAAATTAAAAATGCACACCAAGCAAAAGATTGGGACTCAAGAGGATGAATTGTTCAGTTGTTGGGTGGGCACTTGAACTTTTTAGGGAGGGCTCCATTCCCACCTCAACTTGGTGGCACCCCTGGTTAGTTGTCTAATTGGTTTCCAGATTGTTAAGCTAGCTAGTTTTAAGTATAGTTTATTTTTTATTTGACTTTAATAATAAAATATATTCTCACAAAACCTAGAAAATCTTTTTATGAACTTCCGCGTGTACATATAATTTTAGATCGATGCCTTCAAACTAAAAKATTATTTTGATAATCTCGTCAGGATGACCTGTATTCTCGCGAGATTCAAACTACCATACCACACTCTAGTGCAAGATGGAGAAGTAGATGTTACATGCATTCGAGGTAAGCAGAAAGACMCGTTCTGGGCTACTGACCCTGGTTTAGGCTATGTGGTGGAAGACTGTTTTTCTATTGTGTATCAACRGTTTTAAATAATTTACACAGGTCTTTGCATCCAAGACCAGAAACTAGTTTATTTGTAAGGGTAAAGTATAAATCTTCTGTGTAAACCGCCATTTTTCACGGATGAAGCATTGTGCGCAGCATTCAGGCAACGCTAGCTAGCTCGATTGAAACCCTCAAACACGCCGCAAAAACACACCACTGTCTTTTGGTGCGTACGGCTTTACAAGACAAACCCTTTGTCGTTAAACAATACTCACTCTTCTATGAAATGATAATGTGACTGGTTACAGTTTAAATGTGTGTCAGTTCAGGAAAGTTGACTTTTCGGGATTTGCTAACGTTAGCCGTGACGGTAGAGTGAAGTAACATCACGTCACTTAGCATCAACTTTACCGCTAACGATAGCGCCAAACACAAGCTGTAACTGCGTATGTTATTGCATTTAAAGCTGACACTTGTGATTAATTTGGTTACAAGTAACGGGGCTAACTTAGAATATTACCGGTGTGGTGTTTTTTTAATCTAAAGTACTGTCTTAAAACTTTGCGGCATATCTTTCGACTCTAGTATGTGAACTGTGTTTAACATTAGCTGCTGTTTAAACAATTGTTGCTTTATGTTGTTTTTGATTGCATCAAAATCAGGCGCCTCAGTTTGTCAGACGATCTTAGCTAGTTGACATTTGGGCAGTAAATTTAAGAGAACAAGTAACAATCGGATAAAATACAAATATTATCACTAATAAATCTTTAAGCCTCTAAATTAGATACAACTCCTCAGCTGTTTGTTTGGTGACAGTACGCGTGGGGTTGCGTTACATGGACCAAAATAGCAAAGTTATTTGCTGTTGTTTTAGAAACTTTTGATTTACTTGCGTTTTCTCATAAACAGTACTGAACCACTTCCCACTAGATGACAACTTTAAAACGAAGTGCAGCAACAGAGGACAACAGTGGTTTCTGCCTCTAAGCTAAAAAACAATAAATGTAGGGTACAGTGGCAGCTGGTTCACAGAGGTGTATTCAGAGACGCAAATTGGTTTGTTTTTCTTTTTGCTACATTTGAGTTGTGAGGTCCAAATTTGGAACAAATGGCATAAAAACATGAGTCTGCTCTATCACCTTTTAGGGGTAGTGGTCTACAGCAGTGTTTCCCAAAGTTGGGGTCGGGACCCAAAGTGGGGTCCCGAAACATCAGGGTGGGGTCCTGAAAAGATTTTCTGAATTCATTATATTTTTGCCTTAGTTGTTACAAAGGAGTGAGGTTAGTGTATTCAAAATGGATAAATGTAGTATAAAAAATATTTTTACTATGCCCATGTTTTGTTGACATGATACAAATGTTTATCATCCAAAAATAGTTGGGCACAGGTCTCTGCTACTGTTATTTTGTGGGTCAAAAGCTGAAAACTTTGGGAACCACTGCACTTTGGTTCCCAAAGTTGGACTTGGGACCCAATTATGGGTCGTGAAGCACCTTGGATAATCTCCAGAAATCAATTTAAAGGGTAATAAAATAATTGCTGATGTAATATTTTCCCTATAATTATTACAAAAACACAAAATAAGAATAAAAAAGTATTTATATTTGTGTACAAGCTGTTTAGATTGTCAAAAAGCCTGTGTTTTTAGGTTTATTAACYAAGTTTGTGTACTCAGACCAGTAATATTTGGYGTCACAAGTTTTTGCTGTGGATATTTTGTGGGTCAGAAGATAGAAAGTTTGGGAAACACTGGTCTACAGCATTTGAGTACTGTATTGTATCTCAAACTGCATATTTATTATCTCCTACAATTTTACAAAATGTAGAAATAGATTGGTACTTGTTTTTCGCCTAGATCTCCTCCTCTCTCAGGCAAGGGGGGAGATATTTCACCCACATCCAGAGTTGTGGAGGCTGCACACCTACCTGCTGAAAGGTCCTGCTTACTAGCCAGGGGCCTTCCCCCGGCAGTGGTGGCAACTATCCAGAACGTGAGAGCGCCCTCCACTAGAGTTTTATATACCTACAAGTGGCACACTTTCGAGCAGTGGTGTGAGGTCAGGCACATTGTCCTGTTTCAGTGCTCTATGGTGGCTGTTGTAACATTCCTTCAGGAGCTGCTGGATAAAGGTCTGATTTTTCCACAATTAAGTCTACTTGGCAGCTATCTCTGCTTGCCATGTGGGTTTTGATGGAGTTACGCCAGGTGCTCATCCTCTAGCAGTGCGTTTTCTGAAGGGGGTCCGTAGGCTGCGGCCTGTTATTAAACCCAGTATCCCTACCTGGGATCTTACTGTGGTGCTCGAGGCTCTCTGTGACCCCCCTTCTGAGCCCCTGGAGTCTGTGGATTTGAAGTCCCTGTCATATAAAGTTGTGTTGCTTTTAGCACTAACAACTGTTAAACGGGTCGGGGATCTCCATGCTCTGTCTGTGAATCCCTCCTGTATTCAATTTTCACCTGATGGCTCCAAGATGGTTCTGCATCCAAACTCAGCGTATCTCCCTAAGGTGATARCTTCTAACTACAGCTCCATGTCCATTGAGCTTTCTAGTTTTTATCCTCCCACTTTTGCATCTGAGGAYCAGAGGAGGTTACATTCTCTGTGTCCTCTACGTGCACTGCGTATTTACATTGACCGCACACAGGAGGTGAGGTCATGRGATCAGCTGTTTGTGTGTGTTGCTAACCCACTCGGGCAGGGCTCTATCCAGACAGAGACTCTCCCACTGGATTGTGGAGGCTATCTCTTTAGCTTACAGCAGCAGGGGTCTCCCAGTCCCATCTGGTGTGAGAGCTCACTCCACCAGGGGTGTAGCAGCATCCTGGGCCCTATTTAAAGGGATACCTGTGAGTGACATCTGTGCTGCGGCCAGTTGGTCTTCACCGCACACATTTGTTCAGTTTTATCGCTTAGATGTGACAGCCCCCTCGGTGGCTCACTCTGTGCTCTCTGCTGGGTCTGAAGTGCTGCACTAGCATGTTATTATGACCCAAGTTTGGTGCTGCTCCGCGGGGCGTTTATATATGTCCCATGCATGATGTGTTGTACCGAGTGTATTGACTGAAAGGGAACGTAATGTTATGCATATAACTACTGTTCTCTGAAGGAAAGGAACGAGMTACAACACATGGTGGCCCCGCTGCACAGCAGGGCTCGGTGAAGAGCGGTTACCAAACTGAGGAGTGACTGTGATGCGACAGTATATATATGTGTGTAGGCGGAGCCTGACATCTGTCGTCATCACGTCACCTGCCTAAAGGCATGATTAGAGGTGGCTTCAGCCAGGACACGCAGGGGCGTGGTTCCCATACATGATGTGTTGTACCTCGTTCCTTTCCTTCAGGGAACAGTAGTTATATGCATAACATTACGTTTTTGTTTCTAAACATGGATAGTTTCGAAGAGAAACTCACCGAGGCGGAGGCGGTCTGAGGTACAACCATCTGTGATTGCGTCGCTGCGTGCTGAAGGTGAGGGGAGATCCAGTGGGCAAAAAATAATAATAATAATAATCCGGTGGGCAAGTTCCTCGAAACGAGCAGCGGACATTTGAAAATAGAAGTGTTTTTCATTCTCCATCTCCCGCTTCTCCTGTACAAGCTAAACTTGCAACTAGCAAGTTTTTTTTTAGCAACTAGCAGTTATTTACATGCTAAGCTAGTGCGTGACGTCTGCGGTGGGAGGGCAGAGGTAGGGGTTACTATAATGTATCCCCCATGTCTTTTCCCATTATAAACACTGTGTGCTGTCTGTGACAAACACGCAATTACATCACCGTTGGGCCGCAGCCGCACATCTTGCATGAAGTATTGTGCCAATTCTTCTATTTTTTTAATGTAGTTTGGTTTGTTGTTGGCCTTTTTTTCACCATTGTGCAATATTTTAAGACATTACCATTCTRAAGATACTTTTTTAAACACATCTCCCAGTTGAAAAAGTAAAGTAGCTTGCATTTGTGAGTGCTGTTATCACTTTTTTTTTCTTTTCAGATTGTTTGGAGAGATTACAAAGCAAATTATTGGGATAATGGTGGAGTTGTTAAACCAAAACATTTTCTGGTATGTACTTTTTCTTTACAGATGGTAGCAATTTTGGTTCAGCACGTTTAATTTTTCATTGCCATTTGTGCCCAACACATCTCATAATTGAGCCAATTGTAAACTTCTAGTTATAAATAATATCACAGACATTTGATCTAAAATGTGAAATGCTATTAAACTATGTTAGCCATTTATTTGGATAGGGATGGGTACCTTTTGACATTTGAATTAATTCTGTACCAATATCCGATACCTGGGAATCTGTACCGGTACGTAACGATACCAATTTTCGGTTCTTAGTGTGTGTTTTTTTAAATAATAAACTTAATTTTTATTTTCTTTTTACATATTTCTCAATATATATACAATTTAACAAATATCAAGACTACATCAGGCTCTTTGTATTGTAATATCAGTTATTTAACAAATTACTTTAATGTGCAAACTCTTGAAAACAAGACTGTTTGTCTTATTGCACAAATTAAAATCAGCTCCATGTATTGATGTCATTTCCCCGCTAGAAAAATTTTGTGATGGGGGTCCATGGAAGGCAAATAAGGTTAAATCAAATAAGCATGAAATAAAGAAAGTGGCGGTACTTTATTTACTTTGAGCAAGCGAACGTCGTGCTCACAAGATAATTAGTCCACCAGATAATTCAGTGGCGGTCTGTTCGCTGAGTTTCACTCCAGGAGCTGCGAGGCTTTCAAGCTACGTTCAGACGGAGCTCTGTTTATTGAAACAGTGGATGCTGACGTCATTACGCTCTTGCGCGATGCTGCGTTCAGGACGAGCATGGAAAAGCTCCCACTCTTACGCCAATATGGTTGGAATGATGAGTTTAGTTACCGAAACATGGTACCGTTTGATGTTACGTGAACAGGTACTCGGTAGTATCGACAGAATTCGGTCGGTACTTATAAAAGTATCGAATTCGGTACCCATCCCTATGTTTGGATAGTCCAGATAAAGGCTTTACTTGGTATCTGAAATGTAAGCATAGTTATTGAATATTTTCAAAGTGGAATTTAAGAACTTGATCCAAGAGTGGGACAGAGAGAGAATACTCATCCAAAAAATATAGTTGGTAGCTGACTGTCATGCCATTAATGACATAACAACTGTCAATGATTGATCTGCCCACTCTAATACACTGTTTGTCTTTCAAATTAGTTTAGTGCTAAAACTATCAAGATGTATTACACTGCCTGGCCAAAAATATAAAAGTTGCCACCAAAAAAAGGTCACACACTCTAATTTTGGACTGCCTTTAGCTTTGATCAAGGCACACATTCATTGTGGTATTGTTTCAGTAAGCTTCTGCAATGTCACAAGATTTATTTCCATCCAGTTTTTCATTAATTTTTCACCAAGATCTAGCAACGATGATGGTAGAGTCTGACCGCTGCACATAGCCTTCTCCGGCACATCCCAAATATTCTCAATGGATTCAGATGGCCAATCCATGTGTGAAAATGTCTCATGCTCCTTGAACCACTCTTTCACAATTTATTGTCATCWTGGAAAATGCCCATGCCATCAGGGAAGAAAACAAAATCCATTGCTGGAGTAACACGGTCATTCAGTATATTCAGGTAGTCAGCTGACATCATTCTTTGAGCACATACTGTTGCTGAACCTAACCCTGACCAACTGCAGCGATTCCAGATAATAGCACTTAGTTAAATCCAAGTTGCAACTTTTTTTTTGGCCAGGAAGTGTATAACTGGAAGGAGGACCAGAAGCAGGAAGTTGAAGCCACAAAAGACGAGCTCCTCCTAGTGACTGCAGTGCGACTTTTAAGCCCTGCCCCTCCATGTAAACAAACTGAACATTTGCCTGACTAAAAAAATAAATAAATAAAAATACACTGGTGTTATTTTTACACATAGCCTGTACATTGCTCCTGTGTGTTGAAATGTGCYTTTTAAAATTACATTTAGTTTTGATTGGCTTTCAAATAATTCACAACAACTACTTGAGGCTTACATGAAAGTGTCATGGTACACTTTGTGATTGACAGCTGGTTAATGAGGCGAGTGTGAGTGTGCATGAGTCCTTTACATATTGAGGGTATGGCCCTACTTTCCTGTAGTACAGAGTCTGGTTTCAAAAACACAACATGGCAGCACCCAAAACAAACAGKAGTCTTTACAAAAGAAATAAAGACTGCAAGACTGTGCTCTTACGTATTTTAATAATGTGACTAGATTAGACATATTAGTTATTTAGGATAAAATAATAAAATGTTTTCTTTTATTATTTTGTTTTGTTTTATTTACTTCTTTTTTAAACTTGGAGATCTTTGCAGCTTGAGCTTGTTTATTTGTTGAAGTTGATTTTTGAGAATAAGGGACACATGATAGAGTTTTTTCTTCACTCTGCACCCTTTTACTTCAGGGTAGGGTTTACTAAAGAAAAAAAATCTTGTCGAACCCTGCTTAAAAATTACGTGATTATATTCTTTGACTATAATTTTGGCAGCTGTATCACTGTTTATTTGGCAATTTAGTTTCTGTAGTAATGTTAAAATATTTTAACGTACTTCAAATGTAACTTTTCATAAGATCTGAGGATACAACCATTACATGTGAAGTTACAATACAGTTTTATAAATACTTTAAATGATATATGAAAAAAATGTTGCCATGTGTCTGTTTTGAAATAAGGTATTGCATCCTACTGAATAATTCAGTTGCAGTCTGACTGGCATAACATAGCCTATATAAAATCATAATCATCACAAGTAAAATTTCAACAATTTTAGTCTTTACAGAGTCATATGCTGTTCATAGTAATTCGCTGGTATGGAAATGAATGTCTGCTGCAGTGTTGATTGCGTTATCTTTTTAAATTTATTTTATTTTTAGTTTATTGTTTTCAGTCGTTTGCTCTGAATTTCATGTTGAGGAGAAGCATCCTAAAGGGGTTTCCTGCATTATTATTATTATTATTATTATTATTATTATTATTATTATTATTATTATTATTATTATTACGAGTTAAGGCAAACAGCAGTGATCCACATTCACAGCAGCGTTCCGTTATTCACTTTTTGCACACTACCTACAGTCATGACTCTGCCAACAGCAACTGGCTATTAACTATGGAAACGGGCGCGGATACAGTGATAACCCGAGCTGATGAGCACGATTCTTCTTTGACTTAGTAGCCGGGYTTTAGTTTGCTCGATCAAAAAATATACAAACAAAACTCGCAGTGTCACGTTAGACCAGTCCGACAATGATTCAGCGACTAATTTTGCGTTTCGGCTCGCTGCTCAACCATCGGTAGCTAGCGCGTGCGCCGACTCTGTGGCTTTAAAATCGGAATAAAACGAACCTGAACAAAGTAACGCTCATCTATTCCAGGTATTTTTCACGCACACACATCACTGTTGCTGCTCTCAAAGTGCTGTTTACAGTTTTGGTTGTTGTTAGAGTAAAATACGGCGCAAGAACGGTTAGCGTGGGTTCTTATGCGGCCTGCGGAACCCCGACCTCTAGTAGTAAAGAATCCGATTAGAGAGGATGGCGAATCTGTGAGGTCTGGTTTGACAGCTATGGCACAAATTCGTAAAACCTATTCTATTTTAAGTCGGATGGATTTCACATGGTGGTTTTTAATATTATATAGCTTGTTTGACTTGAATAAGGCACGCTAGATGTTTTTCTCCAGGGGAGATCGTTTGATAGCACCGGTAGCTCGGTGCTAGCTCTCGTCGGGATAACGTAATGGTCCACTTTCTTAGGTACGTTTAGATTACCGATGTTTCTAATCCAGTATTATGATGGTGGTCTTTAAATCAGATTGGTATAGGTTTTGATAATCGTAGATTTGGTTAAACATTTTAGTGAGGTCTAGTTAGTGTTAGGTAAATAACGTGCTACTGTGAGGTTAGCTTGTTAGCAAGTTAGCTATAACTTTAATCAACGTCAAGTCAYGGAGTTTATGACTGACAAATAGATTTTATGTAAACTCTTGACTCGGTCTTCAATACAGTAGACTTAAGTTTTAAGTATCAAATAGGGCCCGAGTTAATTTGATTATCTTTGTGTCGCATGATGAAGCTCACTAGCTCCTGACCTGGCMAATTCTCTGCCTCACTTTGCTTTGTGAATAGCAGAACATACCGAATTAGTTTATTTTAAGTTATAATTTCTGCTTGGATTGAAGTTTTTGACCCGTTATTCAATCACTAACAGATGTTTAGTAAATATGCTGATCTTCAACTCGTTTTAACAATCACTTCTAACATATTGAAATTGATAAATTACTGAATTTTGTTGTAACACTACAGTACACATCGCAACTAGGTCAAAACAATTTTTAAGGTTTATTATTATTATTATTTTATTATTTTGTGAGACGAGTTTCACATCATGATGTGATGTACTCTGCTGTTTTGTAGGTAATGTGACTGGAACATGCTGTGAAGTGGGTATTGCCTATTTTCTGTAAGTATTTGACTTGGTGTTTTTTATTTCAATGATAATTTGTTTCACAATATTTAGATTAAGTTTCAGTATTTGGTTCATGTTCTTGAAAACTAAATCCTAAGTAGTAGTATTAAATTTCATWAACATATTGCATCATGATTTGTTTTTTTGACATACATATTTCTAAAAAGGAACAGCAGATAGAGATTATCTACAATGAAGGTTGACAGAAGCAAGTTAAAGAAAACGCCTACAGAAGCTGTGAGTATTGCATTATATGTTGCATTATTTTACATTGTGGTATAGTATCAGTAGTGTCTTAATTGTTTTTGCCATGGCTGACGTTTTTTAAGATAATCAAATTTGTGACAAACATTTAACACATCTCACTAGATGATGATGATGATTAAAATGACTTGGACTCYATTTTAATCTTTCTTTTACAATAAATTTTGAGGCAACAGTCTTTAATACTACATTCGAGCAAAGGTGTAGAAAATGTCTGAATGTAGACAAACCATTTTGTGCCCCTTCTGTACTAACAGCCAGCAGACTGCAGGATACTTATAGAAAAGCTCAAGGCGTGCAATGATGAACAACTACTGGTTGAACTGCAGCACATCAAGACCTGGAACATTGGCAAGGTAACTCCCCAAGATAAAGTTAATGGAAAGGCATAATTTTAGTTCTTTTATTTTCAGACACACATGCTCTTAATAATCATCCCAGACAACACAAATTAATTTTGTTGTCTTACTTATTTTATATTTGGCATTTTTGTTTTGTTTTTATTTTTGTCCGCAATGCTGTGGCGTGTTAATTGTGAGAAAAGAGTTGTGGAGCAATGTAAGGATAGAGCCTTTTTAAATTGATGTCTGTATTGCTTTGTAAATTAGTAATCATTTGCATTTTGAGCACTTTGAATTTTATGCTGCTTATTTACTAGAGAAAATAAAACGTGCACCTGACAAGAATAGCTTTACAGTGGGTGCAGTGAGTAAGAAAGCAATATTGATTCTGTTGTGAAAATGAATTTTTGTGCACTGCTACAGTGTAAATCTAAATATCTAATGTTTGTTTTCTGTGGGTTCTAGTATTATGTCCTACATCAGTGTTTACACAAATTTTCAGCTTTCAGTATACAAAGTCAGACTTTTGGTACTAATCATTGATAATTGAAGTATGCAAACATTGCTAATAAGCCATTTAACAAAGAGCCTTTAAACCATTTTATTTGTATGAGTTATGAATTTAAGATTTAATCTCTGTAACAGCTGAAGCTAATTGTACTGATATTGGATTACTTTCAAAGTTAATTGAATTACTATAGATCTTGTTAGATAAATCACATGGACCAAAAAGAAGTGGCTTTGTATTTTATTTTTACTATAAACAGCAAGCTAGCATCTCAAAAATCAGCTGAGTAACAACACCATCAGTGTTCTACTATACAAGCTCTTGGTGACAGGCAGGCTGTCTCAGGCCTGTGAATATCTTTGTTACTGGCTCAGAAATATAACAGTGATGCATCAACTTTGACTCATTATCCCACCTCTGCAGACATACATACTACATTCAAGATATCCCACCCTGCATGAGATTGTGTGAAAAAAGCTTTTTTATTTGTAAAAATCTCTTCTGTGCTTTGGACAGATTTTTTATTAAATTATATTTAGTYTTTTTTTTTTTTTTTAAAGAAAAGTGGAAGGGTTTGAAATATTTTACCTTTGTTAGATGGCTCTATCTCTCTCTCTCTCTTTCTTCCCCTCATCAACAGTGTGAGCTTTACCATTGGGTGGATCTGCTGGATCGCTTTGATGGCATTCTGTGTGATGCAGGCCAGACAGTGGAGAATATGTCATGGCTGCTAGTGTGTGACCGTCCAGACAATGGACAGCTCAAAGCCTTGCTTTTGGCCGTGCTCAACTTCACAGCTCTGCTCATAGAGTATAGCTTTTCTAGGCATCTCTACAGCTCTATAGAGGTGAGCAAATACACACTGAATCATTCTTGTATTTTTTTCTCAAGTTGGCTTTGAGTGTCAGAGGGAAAAAAACTCACAGATGTCTATTATTTTTCACTCCCACTCGTTTTACAGCACTTAACCACCTTGTTAGCATCATGTGACATGCAAGTGGTCCTCTCTGTGCTGAATCTACTCTACGTGTTCAGTAAACGCTCCAACTATATCACAAGACTTGGATCAGATAAAAGGACACCTCTTCTGGCACGTCTACAACACCTGGCTGAGGTTCAATCAATGCTTCCATTTTCTTGTCATCATTCCAACTGTTCCTCCTGAGAAGGTGTTGCATTGTTTGGTCTTGTTCTTTTCTGCAGAGCTGGGGAGGGAAGGAAAATGGCTTTGGTCTGGCTGAATGCTGCAGGGATCTGCCTATGACAGTACATATTTAAATTTTCTCAAATAATACATTAGAACAGCGTTTCAAATTATTGTTAAAGAATTTACACCTATTTATGAATGAACTCTTCTGTCTTTCCTGTTGTTTGTTTATGAGCAGAAGTATCCTCCCAGTGCCACCACACTGCACTTTGAGTTTTATGCTGAACCAGGCCCAGAGGTCAAAGTTGAGAGGAAGGTAAAAGACAGAACTTTTAAAAAGTCATATGCTTATACAAAGCACACATTTTGTAATGCTTTTTGACTACTTGAGTTTCTTCCTGATTTGTTCTCAACTTTTATATACCCAGCAGACAAGTAGTAACACACTACACTATATTCACATCGAGCAGCTTGACAAGGTACAATGTTACAAATAAATGTAATTTATAACCAAATACTGATAACACTGGATTTTTGTACTTACATATTACTGTGACTATAGATTTCAGAAAGCCCATCAGAAATCATGGAGTCACTGACAGCGATGTACAGTATCCCTAAGGACAAACAAACCCTACTGTTCACGCATATTCGGCTGGCCCATGGGTTCTCAAATCACAAGAAAAGATTGCAAGCCGTGCAGGCCCGACTGCATGCAATCTCTATATTGGGTCAGTAGAAGCTCTACGTTTTATAGAAAATGTAAATGTTTTTTTCCCAATTTCAGCTTCTGACTTTCTCTTTTAAATTTCAGTGTACTCAAATGCACTGCAAGAATCAGCCAACAGTATTCTGTATAATGGCTTGATAGAAGAGCTGGTAGATGTCTTACAGATTACAGACAAACAGCTTGTGGTAAGAAAGTGTTTTCCTTTTTCTGCCTAGTCACCATCTCTAAATGCATGTGTCCTCAGCACTGGCATTGTATTTATAAAATGGGAAAAATTGTTAATGTAATCATACTTGTTCTTTAGAGTCTGCAAAGTTTTGTCAAAATGTCTTATGGTATTTGTAATTATTTTTTGTAGTTCACTTATGTATTTTTTATTTTGCTTTTCAGGATATCAAGGCAGCATCTTTGCGCACTTTAACTTCAATAGTTCATCTGGAAAGGACACCCAAGCTTTCCAACATTATTGACTGCACTGGCACAGCGTCCTATCATGGCTTCTTGCCTGTATTGGTGCGCAACTGTATACAAGCAATGATTGGTGAGATTGTGTTAAATTTGGTTTGTCAAATCTTTGRAATTTGTAAATGGGACAAATAAAATTAAAACCTATGTATTTTTTTTCCTAGATCCGTTGATGGAGCCCTATCCACACCAGTTTGCCACAGCACTCTTTTCATTCCTGTACCACCTGGCTAGCTATGATGCTGGAGGAGAAGCCCTTGTCTCCTGTGGCATGATGGAAGCCCTTCTGAAGGTATAGCCAGATTTCTGACGAGATGTAATCACAAATCTGAAATCTTGGTTTGAGCACTTTTTTATTTTGTTATGTAGGTGATCAAGTTCTTAGGTGATGAGCAGGACCAGATCACATTTGTGACACGAGCAGTACGCGTTGTGGACCTTATTACAAATCTTGACATGGCTGCCTTCCAGTCCCACAGCGGCCTTTCAATTTTCATCTGCAGGCTGGAAGTGAGTTTGGCATATACAATAATTTTATTCCTGTTCCATATACTGAGTGTTGGAGTTACTTAAGCTTTTGTGTTACTCAATTACTGTTTTTGCTTAGCATGAGGTGGACTTGTCACGAAAAGAGTGCCCCTTTGTCATCAAGCCAAAGATTCAGAGGCCTAGCTCAACTGTGGAGTCTGAGGACATGGACACAGATATGGAGAGTAAGTTTAAAATGGGAAATGTTTTAGTTTTTGTCTGGTAACATACTTGTACTTTCATAAAATAAACAAACTATAATTTCCACCCACTCTCAAGGGCTTGTTTGTTTTTGCTCAGACTTCCAAATGGATTAGTCAGAATTTTAGTATCAACAGCCTGAATCAATGGGACCTACATGCCTTTTGTAAATAGTTCAAGCTTTAGCTGTTAAAGTAATTTGTTGGGAATTTTTATTCAATTTTTTTAGGGTATATAAGGGCTTTAAAAACCAATCACCACTTTAAACCAGTATTTTTTGTTGTTTTATAAACATTTTTAACATAATAATGACACATTTTTAAAGCAGTAGTTGTAAGAGTTGCTTCATGAAAATGCAGCACATACAGTAAGTTTTGTGGTTTTCTGTGGCAGTCCATGTGACAAAATCCATATCAGCTAGAACATTGTGGAAAAATGAATCCTTAAATGAATCTGATAATCTGTTTTAAATGAGATTTTAAATGTTTTAACAGATACCAAAATCTCACAAAAATTATTTGAAATACTTTTGAATACATATTAAAAATGTAAACTGTTTTGAGAGTAAAAGGTCCTGAATATCAGTGTGTATTGTCACATTACAAAGACTAGTAATGTTGTATTGATTTGTGGGCATAATAAATTTTCAGTGTCAGAAGTTTCCATGGAAAGCAGCCCTGGACCATCAACTTCTTCTGGTTCCAGACCAGAGGTAGACCAACGAGCACAGAACAGTTCTGCAAATACTCCTCGACCAGGTAAACATAAGAGGATATTATATGAAATAAAAATATGCTTTTCAAAACTCTGCAGTTTTCACTTTGAAAATATCTGTAGGTATGCAGTGTATCCCCCAGAGGGCAGCTCTGTTGAAGTCGATGCTAAATTTCCTGAAGAAAGCCATCCAGGATCCAGCCTTTTCAGATGGCATTCGTCATGGTAAGTCTGCATTCTCACTRAGTGCACAGTTGCAAGATAGTACACTGGTTTATTTGCATTGAACATTTTCATTGAGGAAAAAAATATAAATTTGTGCATGTTAGTACACAAATGTACTAACAAATGTCTGCTGTTAATGTGTATTTTACACAACCATTTTTTCCCCTCAGTAATGGATGGGTCCTTGCCTACCTCACTTAAGCACATCATCAGTAATGCAGAATATTATGGACCTTCACTGTTCCTCTTGGGTGAGTACATGATAGCCTTTTACGGAAAAACCTTAAGGGTTTAGATATGCATATCTATCATACTGAGTTGCATTGAAATGCTTATACACTGTAACTTTTACCCACCTGAATATCTTGTACCAAAAACATCAAGGTTGACTTTTGTTTCCAGTTCAGAAAAGCACTCATCTCAAAATACCACAAACATTCACAATTTAAATCTCTCAATAACGGGGCTCATTGGCATACTGATTGTTGATATTGAACGATTATTTTATTATTCTGAATTATGTTGTTTTTTTTTCTTCCTTTCTTTGTGTTCTTAGCAACGGAGGTGGTGACAGTCTTTGTATTCCAGGAGCCATCCTTGCTGTCTTCCCTGCAGGACAATGGGCTCACTGATGTCATGCTGCATGCCCTTCTTATCAAAGATGTAAGTTTCTGACAACTGTTTTCATTGTCTTTCTTTCTATTGACAATTTTAAAATTGTCTTCAAGTTGTCAACATGTCAGTATATTATAGTGTTGATCTAATTTTTCCCCACTTCACATATTAGCCTCTTTCATAAGACCGTTACGCTAAATCGCAGCAAAGGTCCAGCTTTAAGCGCCCTCGGTTCATTCATAAATCGCAGGAGAAGCCGGCCAGGTCCCGCTCACACGTACGTGTTCAGAAATGAGCCCAGCAGCGCAGAACCAAAAGAGGCGTGGAGCAGATCTCAGCTCAGCTGAAGTGGGCCACGTATTTCTGTGACAGCGTCTGTCTCATATCAAACAAAATAAACTTACTGTAGTGATCCTGGGTAAATAGTGCTGGACAATAATTCAATATCAATAAACAGTATCTTGCAGTAGTAAAGGTTTCAATAACAATATGAATAAATAAAATTAGATCAATATACGTTACATCAGTGCGTCATTGCGTGACACCACAGGCTCAATGCCAGTGCTCCCACTCTGTTTACACTTCGCTAACAATACTACCTACAACACAGAGGATATCYGCGCCAAAATGAGCTCAACAGCTGTGAGTGGAAAAGCATCTACAGTCGAAAAAAATGCAGGAGATATAAGAAAAGAAAAACTACTATAATTCATTGGTGTAGAAGTGATTCGGGTATCAAAGGTCTGACAAACTTCAGCTTTCAGTCCGCTGTAAAATGTGCTGGAGGGTGGTGCTGACTCACAGCAGGATCACATCACATCGCCATCTGATAATATTCCACTTGATAGAACATTCTGAGTGTATGAAAATGAAGCACCATAAAAGTTTAAGTCCTCTTCCTAAAACATCACCATCTCTGTCAGCAGCTGTGTCAAGCAAAGTGAAACCAATGCAACAAACACAGTTGAGTGGGCGTGGCAGGCCATTTTGATCTGAAATTGGTTTATGACTAGACATATTAGTTAAAATGTCTGATTATATTTTAACTAGGCAAAACACCTATTTATATTTATGTAAATATGTATAATATTTGTAATTACATTCTGACAAATATAAATGTCAGATTTACCATTCAGTTGTATGGAGGCTCCATTTCAAAATATCTGCAATAAATTACTTTCTGAAACATATATTTCAGAAATCAACTATTAATTTTTAACTAGTCATACAGTAAATTTGACATATATATTTTTTTGTTTTTCAATTAAAGATGTCTTTAAATGACATCGTTTGTAGGTACAGTAAATATTTGTGTTCTTGGAAGTTTTTCTGACATTTTTGTTTTTTATTTTATTTTTATAATTTTTTTATTCAACATCAAATTTACACTGTATCAACTGAAATTATGAGTTATATTGTTATATAAATTTTGGCCATATCATCCAACTGTAGTAATAAACTCGATCAAGTGCAGTCTAGGTTTGGCTAAAAAGCACAGGTTGAGAATGAACTTTTCCATCACATTTTCAGGTCCCTGCAACTCGTGAGGTGCTGGGTTCTCTACCTAATGTGTTCAGTGCTCTCTGCCTGAATGCCAGAGGTCTGCACTCTTTTGTTCAGTGCCAGCCTTTTGAGCGCCTCTTCAAAGTGCTTTTGTCCCCGGACTACCTGCCTGCCATGCGACGACGACGCAGCTCTGACCCATTGGGTGAGTTGTTTGTGCTATTTTACTCGTTCTCTTGTAGAAGATATTTATAAAGATGACATGTAACATTTTTTTTTTCTTTAGGTGACACAGCATCTAATTTGGGCAGTGCTGTGGATGAGCTCATGAGACACCAACCCACTCTGAAGACGGACGCTACAACAGCCATTATTAAGGTAGGTCAGGTTTTTTTTGCCTTCATACATTTAAGTGTATCTGAATACTCTCATTAAAGTTGAATTACCTTTTCAGRTACTGGAAGAGATCTGCAACTTAGGTCGAGCTCCAGAGTACATCTGTCAGAAACCATCTATCCAGAAAGCAGATGGCACTGTAGCAGTGACACCAGCTCGATCCAGTCATGCTGCTGAAGAAGCGTCAAGTGAAGATGAAGAGGAAGAAGAGGCCCTCCACACATTCAGCCAGCAGCAGGGGGAACCAGAGAGCAACAGGCAGTCAGTTCCACTTGAACTGTATGACTGAGTTCATAACACAACAGAACAGAAAAATGCTTTATAGACCAAGTTATTTGACTGCATTTTGAATATTCTTTTGGGTAGTTGACATTTTAATGATGGAGGGTTATTTTTTTCAATCTTTGCAGGGTGGTAGGCACAGAGGAACGAATACCAATTCCTCTTATGGATTATATTCTGAATGTGGTGAGTGTTAATTCATCAGTAACGTTAGCATTGTTAGCATGTGAAATGAGTTCATTAGTTATTTGGCTGTAGTTAACAACCAGATATTTTCTTTTCTTTTTTTTTTACATTAAACATTTTAAATGAATAACTACAGTTAAAATGCAAGTGTAGAGAAGCTGTTAGGTGTAATTGTATAAAAGTGACTAAAAGGCAGAATAACTTCAAATTATACAGCGGCTGTTTGAAGTGAGCTCTGCCATCAAATGCCAACACAATGAAAAAATTGTAGAATGTGTAACAGTACAACAAAAAAATTACCTTTTTACGTTAGTTTAACTATTGCAAATTACATTGTGTAATATTCTACTTTATACTGCAATAATAAGTTTTTTTGTTTATTCAGTTTTTAATTTTTTGTGCACATGTATTCCAGATGAAGTTTGTGGAATCCATACTAAGCAACAACACCACCGATGATCATTGTCAGGAGTTTGTCAACCAGAAGGGGCTGCTGCCTTTGGTTTCTATTCTGGGCTTGCCCAACTTGCCCATAGATTTTCCCACCTCAGCAGCCTGCCAAGCTGTGGCTGGTGTCTGCAAGTCCATATTGGTGGGGAAACCATTGCAGTTTTTCATTCATTAGCATTTTGTGTTATGCCTAAATAATTCACTGTAATTCACAATTCCTGGAGAAAGATAAAATATCTTTTCCTCTAATTTTTGCTTTGCAGACACTCTCTCACGAACCTAAAGTACTGCAGGAAGGCCTGTGCCAATTGGACAGTATTCTGACGTCTCTGGAACCACTTCACAGACCTATTGAGATTCCTGGTGGGTCGGTGCTTCTCAGAGAACTGGCTAATGCTGGCCATGTCACCGATGCTACCTTGTCAGCTCGAGCTACGCCTCTCCTACATGCTTTAACAGCAGCCCACGCCTACATCCTCATGTTTGTTCATACTTGCAGAGTTGGACAGGTAAGCCATCTGGTACAGAGTATTGACAAAGCACTTTATGTTCTGTGAAGCTAATAGTCATTGTTTTTTCCTAACTTTAGAGTTCTACTGAATAGTTCCAGATGTTCTAAGTGTTCTGTTTCTTTTTCCAACAGAGTGAGATCAGAGCTATCTCAGTAAACCAGTGGGGTTCCCAGTTAGGGTTGAGTGTTCTGAACAAGCTCAGTCAGCTCTACTGCTCTTTGGTGTGGGAGAGCACTGTTTTGCTGTCCCTTTGTACTCCCAACAGGTTAGTGTCTTGTTTTTAATYTTCTTTGTTTTCTCTTTACAATAAATTGTACATCTCAATATCTTTCACTTGTACCCATCAGTCTGCCTCCTGGATGTGAGTTTGGCCAGGCTGACATGCAGAAACTGGTGCCCAAAGACGAGAAACCATCTGGCAGCACTGCAGCAGCGACAGGCTCTGGATCTAGAAGAAATGGTAATAAATAATAAAAGCATTTAATTTGTATATTTGCTACTATTGTGTTCTTGAAATACCCTTTATCAAACTTTCTCTTTTTTTAAACTAAACTTTAGCAGAAACCGACACTGTGTCTGTGGATTCATCTGCTGGTGGTCTGTTGGAAGGCATGTGTCTGGATGGGGACACCTTGGCTCCTATGGAGACTGATGAACCCTCTACATCAGACCCTAAGGCAAAGTCCAAACTTACCCCAGCCATGGCCACTCGCATCAAGCAAATTAAACCCCTCCTTTCTGGTGAGAAATGGTTTAGGGCAAAAACGTACCTATTTTTTGGGATATTTATAAATGCAACTCTTTTTTTTTTTCCCGTTTGAGTTTAACTGTACTTGTTTGTTCGCAGCTTCATCTAGGTTAGGTAGGGCTTTGGCTGAGCTCTTTGGCCTGTTAGTCAAGTTGTGTGTAGGCTCCCCAGTGCGCCAGCGCCGCTCCCACCACGCCACAAGCACAGGCACCACCCCTACGCCTGCTGCACGAGCAACTGCCTCTGCCCTTACCAAGCTTCTTACCAAAGGTTTAAGTTGGCAGCCCCCACCATACACACCTACACCACGGTTCAGGTAAGAGGAGGCTACTGCTACTACTGCCAGTATGATAATGGTGTTTATATGGAGAGTGATTTAAAAGCTTTGTTTGTTTCAGGCTGACCTTCTTTATCTGCTCAGTGGGCTTCACATCTCCCATGCTGTTTGATGAGAGAAAATATCCCTACCACCTCATGCTGCAGAAGTTTTTTTGCTCTGGGGGACATGATGCATTATTTGAGTAAGCTTTACCATACATTATAATATTAAGATCAGAAAGAGCATTTTATCTTGATGGTCTGTATAATAAAAACAAAGTTCTACATTAGATAACACTGGTCTATAAAGGTTCATTTAGTCAACCAGTTTTCTTAAATGTTCATTTTTAAACTCACAGCTGTCAAGATTACATACTGTGGCTTGAACTGTACTTTTTATTTTTATATATTTATGGTGTAAAAGTTAATGATGTTTTTATAAAAATTGCATATTATTTAAGGAAATATTTATTCTGCTCCCCATATATAGTTTACTTCAAAATTGCCATTGTTACCTTTTCCTGGTTGTTTTCTATACCAAAATTAACTTATTTGCACTTTTAAAATTATTTCAGAACATTTAACTGGGCCTTGTCAATGGGTGGAAAAATACCTGTGTCTGAGGGTCTGGAGCATACCGATCTCCCCGATGGAACTGGAGAATTCCTGGATGCCTGGTTAATGCTGGTGGAGAAGATGGTTAATCCAAGCACTGTACTGGACTCTCCCCACTCTCTGCCTGCTAAAATGCCAGGGATCACACCCACCATGCCCCAGTTCAGTGCTCTTCGGTTTCTCATTGTCACCCAGAAGGTCAGTTTTTGCAAAGGAAGCAGTTAGACCATTTATCCTGTTCCTGTCATAATCTTTGAAATTTCATATTTCTGAAATTTCACATTTCTGTCTTGGCTTTTTAAAAAATTTTTTTCCTTTTTCTGTTTTTCTTCTGTTAAGGCTGCTTTCAGCTGCATCCGTAGTCTATGGAATAGAAAGCCACTGAAGGTGTATGGTGGTAGGATGGCTGAATCCATGTTGGCCATCCTCTGCCACATACTGAGAGGAGAGCCTGTTATCCAGGAGCGTCTGGCCAAGGAACGAGAGGGAACAACACGCCCAGAAGATGAAGGGACCTCCACTAGTTCTTTGGTACCGACCGCAGCCCCAGGAGGTTCCTCAACAACTGCAGAGGCACCAGCAGGTAGTGGAACCACTGCAGCTCCAACTGGAGGATCAGCTGAAGATTCTACTAATTCTACTCCTCGCCATGAGCCCCAGGTTAACCAGGCTCAGCTCACTCAGGTACTCACTTTGGACCTGGTTCCTCTGCCGATTTCAGTTTTCATACAAGTCATTTATTTCTGCACCTGGTCTGTGATGACGCAGACCATCTTTCATCTTGGGTTTAGTAGTCCAGGAACGACTGAGTGTTTTTTCTTTTATCAGAAGTTCAGAAAACTCATTTTTGTGGCCAMTATTTTCTGTTACTGCTACAGGCAGATATAGCAACACGGGTTAACCACATAATCATCATACAACCACTTAATCACTTCTCTCGGTGGCCTTGTCTGCAGTTAAATAAAACCGATGCTGTGTTTACCAGTCTCCCTCCCTTATATTCTGCATGCACTGAATCCTGGGCCACCATTTGTTTTATGACAGGAAAGATGCAGAGGGAGAGAGGGACACGCTCAGGTCCGCCAGCAGCAGCTTCAGCAGGTATAAGAGTCATCAGAGCCAGAGGAAAAATTAAGATATGAAAGAGACAAGAATTGATGAATGGAATTAAGCTAGAGGACCCTTTGAAATGACAGTGACAGAAGACTTTAGACCAGATTATAGGATGGATTGTGGTTTTTGTACCTTTTTTTAATCCCCATTCAGAGACATTGTGTCATGAAGAGTCCAATCAAATCTTTAGAATAGGGAGAATATCTATAAAGGCCCTCTCAGGAAACAAGTGTTACCTCTTTATATAATAATAATAATTGCAGCTGTCTTTCACTGTTCCCCACTTTTTGTGACATTTAAGTTTCATGCCCCTTTCTTTCACTTTTTTCCCCTTGTTTATGACTTACAATTGAACTCTTTTGGGTTTTTAGCTGATGGATATGGGTTTCTCAAGAGAACATGCCATGGAAGCTTTGCTCAACACCAGCACTATGGAGCAGGCCACAGAGTACCTGCTTACACACCCTCCTCCCCTGCTTGGAGGAGCAGTAAGGGTAAGGCATTGTGTGTAAAAGCACACAAAATTTGTGTTTGTGTCAAAAACGGACAACTGATGTTGCTCTTATTATAACAAGGACCTGACCATGTCTGAGGAAGACCAGATGATGAGGGCCATCGCCATGTCACTTGGGCAAGAGGTTAGCATGGAGCAGCGCTCTGATTCTCCTGAGGTTTGTCTTTTATTTTTTCTGCTCCTATTGCATATAAAACTTACAGGTTTTATATAAGGCTCATAAAATATATTGTCTTTAAACAACCAATCAAATCTTTAGAGAAAGAGTTGCTGTAACCTCAAGAGGATTTAAGATTTTTGTAAAACCTTGATTTCACAGGAAAAAAGTAGTTAAATTAAAGGAATATGACTGGAATAATGAGATTTATGTCAAAACTGCTTGGAAAAAATGTACATTTAAGAGAATGGTTAAGTCTAGTTGAAGAAATGTGATATTGACCCTTTTGCACGTGACATCACGCGCCTCAGAAGACCGCCCCTTTTTTCCATGTTGGATGGCAGAAATAGACATGCATCCATAAGCTACTATTGAGCTAGAGGAGAATCGGGCAGTTGGTAGCCTAACATCGTTCTTTCCCCCAGTTGATTTAGCTGTAAAAATGGTCTTCAGCTGCTGCGCAGTCAGCTGCACAAACAGACAAGTAAACAAACCAAACTTGTCCTTTTATCGTAGTCTTAAGCTGCGGCGCAGTCGGCCGGATCTGGAGACCCTCTGGTTAACCGGACTGGAGTGTCTCTCCGGTTTCGGACCGCTGCGCTGCTGGTTCTAAAATATTATAATCTCTCTGTCTGCCCACCCGCAGCACTCCGTGTCATAGTGAAGAGATAAACAACAGTGATAGCTGGAAATATAGTTGTTTTTACTCAGTGTTGAATCATTGTTGTTGAGTGAAAGGTCGGTGGAGAAGCTTTTTTTTTTCTTCCACGTTGATGGAGTAAACACCAGTTGCACGTTTAGGTGGTCATAAAATCAGACCAGCTGATCATCAAAGCTCTTCATCTTTTTAATTTAACTGGGAATGGATCATTTCAGCTAAATATCGAACAGACAGAAGCGCAGCTCGGAGCGCTGTTGTAACCCGGAGCTGTTTAACATGAAGAGAAGCTACTAGCTTGTTAGCTTGCTAGCCTGCTAGCCGTTGCCGGCTCTCCGCTTCAAGACGCTCAGTAACCCGAAAAACATCTAGAATCACGTATGGAATCGGCAAATAAAAATACATTAGCATTAACAAGCAAGTCTTACTTCACCATTATGAGATATCTTGTCCCTCCATGTAACCCTGTCTTGTCCCGGTCAACCCAACCAGCAAAAAAAAAAAAAACAACTGATAAGCATCCAGGCTTTTATATGCTTTTAAGTCAGCTCCAGTGTAGGGGGAAACACCATTTATGACATAGTGGTATAAGTCATGTGGCGTGAATTCAGGCAAAGTTTGCGTTTTGATCAAATCAACAAACACGACGTCCGGAGGGAGAAGATTTGGGTCGATTTCTATCTAGCTATGTCCAACTTCTGTAAATAACACTGTCTGTGAGCCCCAACTAGGTGTGCGACTTCCACAGATAAATTATCTAAACTTGAACAAGTAGAAACCATGACAAAAAAAAACTTCAAAAAACAATGGCTGTCATTCACTTCAATACARCYCTCCGTGCCTTCTGCCATCCGACATGCCGCTATCATGACTTTGTCACGTGGGTGCACAGGGTCAATAAAATACATGTGTGACATGAATTGTTTGGGAAAAGTGGGAAAGACCTGATATTGTTTTGTTAGAATTTAATTTTGGGGGAAAAGAGGGGGAAGATATAATAATTTTTTTATTCTTTCAGCTTTCTTTCATTTCATTTATGATTTGTTTTGTTTTTATTGTGTATAGATTTTCTTTTTATTTTAATGAATGATAAAAAACCACTTTGTTAACCTTTTGGGACATAAAATTTACAGAATGAATTATTTGCCAATCATGACCAGCTGTTGAGGCAATTTTTGTGTCTGCTTTAGGAAGCAGCACGCCGGCGTGAGGAGGAGGACAGGAGAGCCAGGGAGCGGGCAGAAGAGGAAGAAGCACGCTGCTTGGAGCGCTTCATGGAAGCAGAGCCTCTGGACCCTCAGGAGCTACATACATTCACTGACTCCATGCTGCCTGGCTGTTTTCATCTTTTAGATGAGCTGCCTGACACGGTTTACCGACTATGTGACCTACTAATGACTGCCATCAAGAGGAGTGGCCCAGAGTATAGAGACCTCATCCTTGGCCAAGTTGTCCACCAGGTCTGTGGATAAAAGCATCTTAAAATGGCAAAAAGCTTTTTAGTAAAGTTTTAGTGATTTCAAGGACCATGGAAGAGATTTGAGTTAATTTCTGTTTAATGTTTTTATTTTGTAAGTAGATTAGATCTCTTGTGATCTGATGTTTTAAACAGGATAGAACACACATTTATGAAAACCTGAATATTAAATTAAGTTTTCACATGTAGATTCGAAGTCAAATAAGAATAATTTAAAATGATACTCAGTAAGAACATAATGTATCTCTCCCTACCCCTCTAAAATTGTTGAACATCTTAGTGTCTTTGAATCAGACGTTAAATGTTTTAATGAAAATAGACTATTTGTAACAACCTGTTTGTGTGCTTTTTTGTGTGTAGGTGTGGGAGGCTGCAGATGTTTTGATAAAGGCTGCAGAGCCTCTGACTACCAGTGACACAAAGACTGTGTCTGAGTGGACCAGACAGATGGCAACACTGCCTCAGGCCTCGAAGCTGGCAACCCGAATTCTGCTGCTCACGTTGCTCTTTGAGGTGCCAGAATTAAAGGTTTTAACCYTAAAATGTTAATTCATCAAGGATCATTTTGATTTTTGTCAGTGGTTGTCTTTGCATCCCATGCAATCCTTTTYTTTTGTAGGAGCTGAAGTTATTGGGTGCCAGAGTGGTGGAGAGCAGTGGGATTCTTGATTTGCTAATCAAGCTCCTTGAGGTTGTGCAGCCATGTCTCCAAGCAGCTAAAGAACACAAAGACATTCAGACGCCAAAGTGAGTTTTAATATCCTTCATTTCTTTCTTAAAATGTTGAACCACATTTTAACAGATGCAACACATGGTTATGGACTTTTTTTAATCGTTAACAATTGGTTTACAGATGGATTACACCAGTACTGTTGCTTATTGACTTTTATGAGAAGATGGCAGTCTCTTCAAAGCGAAGGGAACAAATGAACAAGGTACATAAGTCTGTGGAATTTATTGTACAAGCTCATATTTTCTTGAGCACACTTACACAAAGAAGTATTGTTTTTAATTGCAGAGCCATGAGAAGAACTGAGACAACAAATAGACAAACTTGTGTATGTTTGCTAAAGATAGCACATGACTTATTTAACCTTGTTTAATTATTTTGTCTACATGTTAAGTTCTCGTGCATTCCTTAAAAATTATATCTACATTTGCAGGAAATGCCCTCTGGGTTCTAACTTCATAGGAAATAGGCTAAATGCAAACAGTTGTAAAATATTGTGAAAATTTAATCCATGGGCTTGTTGTGTATTTTGTTGTTTGTCAGAGGTCTTGTTTAGACCCTGCCTATTACATCACAATGTGTGATTCTATGGTTTGGCACTTCTTCACAGTTGTAAGCTCTTTTTTTTTTTTTTTGCTTTTTGTAGTATCTGCAGCCAAATGGAAATAATTGGCGCTGGTTTGACGATCGTTCGGGTCGTTGGTGCAGTTACAGTGCATCCAACAACAGTACCATTGACTCAGCATGGAGAGCTGGGGAGAGCAGCGTCCGCTTCACAGCTGGACGAAGGAGATACACTGTGCAGTTTAACACTATGGTGCAGGTATATAAATAAAATACTGTGTGTGTTTATGAAATATAAATAATGGTCCTATAGTTTACTGGCTTATTCTTTTACTAAATAACACTCTGTTGGTTAGGTAAATGAAGAAACTGGGAATAGAAGACCAGTGATGTTGACGGTCCAGAAAGTGCCTCGTGTTACCAAGCCTTCCAAGACTGGTAACATTACTGACTCTGAGAGAGAGGAGGGAGACAAGGGCAAAGTGGAAGAAAACCAGGCTGACCTTGACTCCGGGGCAACAGTAGAGATGAGTGCTTCTAAGGACGATTCCAGCCAYCTGAAAGAACCCACCTCTTGCCCCTCAGCACCTCTGGAGTCAGACTACTCTCAGAGTTCTGACATTGTTGTGAAAGGCCTGGCTGATGACATGACCACTGTTTTAATTCGGGCTTGTGTCAGTATGATTAGTGTTCCTGTGGACCCGGACACTCTTCATGCCACACTGCGTCTCTGTTTGCGCCTTACACGCAACCACCACTATGCAATGATGTTTGCTGAGCTGAAGAGTACAAGGATGATTCTGGGGCTGACGCAAAGCTCTGGCTTCAATGGCTTCACTCCGCTTGTTACTTTACTGTTCAGACACATCATAGAAGACCCAGCCACTCTGCGGCACACCATGGAGAAGGTTGGTAAACTCCCATTCTTTCCATTTGAATCAAACAGCTTCTGTGAATACTAAAAGCTTAATTATACTGTAGTTAAAATTCTAATTAGATTAAATTTTTTCCGAGTTGAATTTGCTAATTCTGTTCTTGCCATGAACCCAATCGTTGCTTTTTTTTTTTTTTTGCCAAAGGTGGTGAGGTCTGCTGTGACCAGCGGAGCAGGTAGCACCACCTCAGGAGTGGTATCAGGCAGCCTTGGTTCCAGAGAAATCAATTATATCCTTCGTGTCCTGGGCCCAGCAGCCTGTCGTAACCCTGAATGCTTTATTGAAACAGCCAGCAACTGTATCCGCATCGCTCTGCCTGCAGCCCGTGGAGCTGGAACAAGTAAGTGTACAAACAGGTTTTGGTGTGAAATAACTTACAGAAAACTTGATTTTAAAATGCATTTTTTTATCTTAAGTTGACAACTGCATAAAATTTGAAATTTTAGGATTTTTAACTCTATAGTACACCTCTTCATTCTTTTTATCCAACAGCTTCTGATGATGAGTTTGAAAACCTTCGAATCAAGGGGCCGAATGCTGTGCAGCTAGTAAAGACCACTCCTTTGAAACCATCTCCCCTACCTGCCATTCCTGACACTATCAAGGAAGTCATCTGTGACATGCTCAACGCTTTAGCTGCCTACCATGCCCCTGAAGAACGTAAGTCCTTTTTATAAAATCTGGCAGCTGTTTGGGGAGTTTTATATGTAGTTTGAGAGAGACTTTTCTGCCACTTGTGCGTTGCAGCTGAGCGTTCAGACGAACGTGCCGCAGCCCCTGGGAGTCAAGACCTGTGCCAGATTTTGCAGGATGTCGGTGATGATGTTTACCAGCAATACCGGCTCACCCGACAGGGGAGCGACTTTGACTCACAGTCAGCATTCCACATTAATGTAAGTCTAAATTGAGTTAGTCCTGTGCAGCCCAGGTAATAAAATATTGCTTTGGTAATTTATCTGAATATGGGACTTCCTATTTTCTTTCCAGGCACAAGTGTTCGCTGCTGATGGAGGTGTGGCAGAGTCTTCCCAATCTGGCACTCCACAAGGAGAAGGTAATTGTTGAACACTAGGAAAGATGTGGTGTTCACCTGGTTGTAACAATTACATTACGGTACAAAAACCCTCAGCTGCATTTGATCTGTGTAGACTCTGTGTTCATGAGCAAAAATGGTCCTAAATTATTGACCTTGCACATTTCTTTTGTTCAGGTCATTTATATTTAAATTTATTCTAAAAATTAGTAAGCTAAGAATGTTCTCCAGATTTACTTGATTTCATAAAATTGTTTATTAATAGAAGCCATAACCTGTTATGCAAACTTCTCCAGCCTCCACACCAGAAGAAATGCGTGAGGAGAAGAAAGAACAGGAGGGAGAGAAAAGTACGAGCTCAGATGAAAGTAAAGCAGCTAGAGTCAAGGCAAGCAAGCCTCTAATGCCAACCTCTACCATCTTGAGACTGCTGGCTGAACTTGTGCGCTCCTATGTGGGCATTGCCACATTAATCGCCTCCTATTGCTACACTGCAGGACAGTCTGAGCTTATTAAAGAGGTGGGTTGTGTTTTTAAGATACAAATTGTCTAGTTTTTATTGCCATACTTATTTCCTCCCAACATATTTTGACCTGTTTGTATCTTAACAGGATTGCAGTGTTCTAGCCTTTGTGCTCGACCACTTACTGCCACACACACAGAATTCAGAGGACAAGGACACCCCAGCCTTGGCGCGTCTCTTTTTAGCAAGCCTGGCAGCTGCGGGCACAGGCACCGATGCCCAGGTGGCCCTGGTGCATGAAGTGAAGGCTGCTCTCAGTCGAGCATTAGCAATGGCAGAAGGTGCAGAAAAACATGCCAGGTAAAGAAATCTGAAATACACATTTCAAAGTGTGACAATGATACTAAAAATGTGGATCTTTTAACCATATATATATATATTTTTTTTTCTTTGTTCTGACATTTCACAGACTCCAGGCAGTGATGTGCATTATCAGCACTATCATGGAATCTTGCCCCTCCACATCCACCTTTTACAGCACTGCAGCAGCCAAGACTCAACATAATGGCATGAACAATATCATAAGACTCTTTCTCAAGAAAGGTCTGGTCAATGACTTGGCTCGAGTGCCTCACAGTCTTGATTTGTCCAGGTATATGTTACTCTGAATAAWATAAGTTACATTTTAATAAAATTTAGTATGAGTTACTCAAGTCATTTCCTAACAGAATCCTGTATTTCATACAAATTTATAGGTTATGGAAACCCTTCATTTTTTAATAATACTGAAAACTGGTTATCAAGACCTCAAATATTGTCTTAGTTATGCCTTTACCTATAAGTTTTATTTATGAATTCGGTTATTTTTGGTTTTTAAAAATGTATTTTAAACTTTTTTCCCCTTTAGTCCTAACATGGCCAACACAGTGAATGCTGCACTGAAGCCTCTAGAGACTTTGTCACGCATTGTTAACCAGCCCAGCAGTCTTTTTGGTGGCAAAGGAGGCTCTAGCAAGAGCAAGACGGAACAAGACACGGTGGGCACTGTCAGGGACAGCAACAGCAACACACAGGACCAAGGTAGTCACATAAGACTAAGCTCTGTAACCCCTCTAATGTTCTTCTGCATACATCTGTTGCTGATGTGAGGTATCTGTTCCAGGAGAGTCTGGAGAAACAGAACCAGTAGACGGCAGTCACAGGGTCCAGGGACCAGACAGTGACCTCATGGATGGAGAAACAGAGGGAGACACAGTAGTTATTGCAGGTCAGCCGGAGGTTTTAAGCACGCAAGCTATGCAGGTAAGATATCCGTGCTTCAGTATTTTTATCTCTAACATCTCCATTTAAAACAATAAAGTGATTATTCACACTAATAGTTTTAAGGGGCTGGACACATTTCTTTATTCTGTTGGGTGCCTAATTGCTGATGCAGAATTTGTACATAATGATCTMTTTATGTAGGTTGAGAATGAGTTGGTGGACCTGATAGATGAGCTGTTGGAGAGAGATGCTGGAAATGGGAACAGCACAATTATCGGTAAAACACAAGCAAATTACACAACAGTGAAGGTGTATATAAAAATCTACAGTAGTAAAATAACAAGTCTAATGTACAATAAYTACATTTTAATTGCAGTATAAGGAGTTATTTTAATGGTGCATAATTTAGCACTGAAAACTGTTTTGCAAACAGCACACAGCCCATGCATCATGTTGTTCTCTCTGTCAATTAGTGGGACGTAGTGGTGAGGATGAATCTCAAGAGGATGTATTGATGGATGAGGCTCCATCCAATATCAGCCAAGCATCCACTCTTCAGGCCAACCGTGAAGGTATAACACACACATCAGAATGTGATGTAGAGTTTATTTACTTTGGGTAGCACCTTCTTTGGTTTTGAGTAGGCGTGGGCTGGTTTGAAATTTTGACTCTTTGATAACCTGAAGCAAAAATATCACAGTAATATGTCTGGCCAATAAACCTATAATAAAAACTAGCATAGATAAATTTCCTACAAGTMTAAAGCCAAAACACCAGGGGCCTCATGTTCATAGACTTGCGTGGATTTCTTACTGAAACGTGACGTACGGTCAAATCCAGAAAACGGCGTACGCACAAAAAAATCCAGATGAACAATAACCATTTTCACATCATGAACAGTTTCTCAAAATCACCTCTTAAGTGTCGCCAATGGAGCCAAACCCACAGAAACGTGTGTACGCCAGCCCTGGAGTTGGCGTGGGGCTGCGCAGTTTTCCACGTTAAGTTGAGTTTTGATACATCCGGAGTTTTGCGTGGAAAATGACGTACGCAAGGTTTTTGTGCGTACGCACCGTTGATACATGAGGCCCCAGGTGAAAACCTCAGGRCCTGTCTCTTTTCCTAATAAATATGATTAAAATAAATAACTTCATACTTAACTCTGGCGTGTTTTATTGACACAGGAACTAACTGTAAATTCTTCATCAGACTCTATGAACATTCTCGAACCAGAAGATGAAGAGCACACACAGGAGGAAGATTCAAGTGGCAGCAATGATGACGAAGACAGCCAAGATGAAGAGGAGGAAGAGGAAGAAGAGGAGGAGGATCAGGTATGGATAAATGCAGCGAAGTTATTCGAGAGTATGTGCTCTCTGTTGTGCTCATAGCTGCTGCCTTTTCTTCAGGATGATGAAGAAGGAGATGAGGATGATGACGATGAAGGATCAGAGATGGAATTGGATGAAGATTTTCCTGACATCAATGCTGCACCGCATATCCGTTTTGAAAGATTTGACAGGGATGATGACCTCATTATTGAGTTTGACAACATGTTTTCCAACAACAGTGAGCAGAAACATTTTTTGTCTTTAAACTATTTTGAACTACATTTACAAAAACATTTTCCCCATAAACATCTCATTGTGTTGTAATTATTCTTTCAACTAATGTCTGTTTACTGTACTTTGTTTTTGTTTGTTTTCAATTATTATTAATGTATTTTTACCCTCCCTTTCAGCTGACATCCCATCCTCCCCAGGGAACATCCCCAGCTCCCACCCTCTGATGGTGCGCCATGCTGACCATGGTTCCCTTACTCTGGGTGTGGCAGGCACTAGTGGCCGCCTGGCACAGGGCATGGGTCGCAGCCAACGAACATTACGTCAGCTCACTGCAAACAGTGGACACACCATCCACGTCCACTACCCTCACAACCGCCAGCCCAATCCTCCACTTATTTTGCAGAGGTGAAGCTAAAGGCTTGGGGGTTTTGTCAGTTACTTCTTGCATTTGGCAACAACTAGCTTAAGCTTTATTATTATTATTATTATTATTATTATTATTATTATTATTATTATTATTATTATTATTCTCTTATTAAAAATACTTTGCTTTTTTCCTTTTTAGATTGTTGGGCCCAAGTGCTGCTGCAGACATTTTGCAGCTGTCCAGCTCTCTACCTCTGCAGTCCCGTGGTCGGGCTCGGCTTTTGGTTGGAAATGAAGATGTGCACATCATTGCGCGATCTGACGATGAGTTGTTAGATGACTTTTTCCATGAGCAGAGCAGCACTGGGGGACAAGCAGGTAATCACTACAGTTAGATTCTGTCATTGTTTTAGGAATTAATTTTTTGAATTGTTGACCTGTTTGCTTTCTCTTTCAAGGCACTCTCTCCAGTATTCCCACTGCCTTAACTAGATGGACTGATGAGTGTAAGGTGCTGGATGCTGAAAGTATGCACGACTGTGTAGCAGGTTAGTTTGTTGTAAACTATAAATACATTCAAGTGATTTCTTATTGAACATTTTAAAGATTAATATGCTAGGCTTAAAGTTCTCAGTCGCCACGAAAGATTTCTGTCATTTTGAATGTAGCCAGGACTAGTAATTCTAGTCAGATAATTTAACACACTAAAACTGCATGGTAATTACAAAATTTGACAAGCAGTTGTAGTAAAATAACTGATGACCTGTGGAAACAATATTATCTTTATTAATTAATCAGGTTTAATGAATTGAGGTAAAGTTCAGTCAGACTGATTATCTTGTTGAGCTTCAGCCAAAACAGAGATATTAATCTGATACCTGTGTCTGATCTTCAGTGGTGAAAGTGCCTATCCTGCAGCATCTGGAGAGTCTAAGAGATGAAGAACTGGAAGAGCGCAGAGAAAAGAGACGGAGGCAGCTGGCTGAGGAGGAGGAATTCAAGCAGAATGAAAGGAGAGCTTCTGAACAAGTCAGAGAACAAAACCTTCAGGTGGGTAGATATTACAATAAATATAAGAATATACAATGCAAGAAAATACAAACTAGTTGGCTGAGGGAGCAAAACACCTGATTCTGTAGAAGCCCCAACTTATGTTGTCTCATTTAATGTGGGCAAGATTAAATGTTGCACCATGCTGTCATCTGCTACATTGAAGTATAAAAAAGCATAAAATTATTGATTAAACAGAATTACAGTGACAAAATGAAGTTTCTGTGGTGCATTTTTGGTCCATGGGAAAGCAYACCAGAGTTTAAAAAGCATTAAGGTGCATTGAAACTAAACGTAACTGAGTTAAAACAGGTTACTGGAAAAGAGAAATGTTCTAGCTAAGATATTTTTCTGATGTTAAATGTGTGTTTTGTTTCTAGGGTTCTGGATTGGGAACAGTTAATGGCACCGAGAATACTGCAGGTACTATTTGCYGTATTAACATTTTTATTTCTGTCATGTTGTTAAAAATCTTTGACGTGTTTGGATTGAACATCTTTGTGAAGGATACCCAGAGGGAAACACAGATTACAATGCGTGCTGTGGGATGAGGTAGTAGTTTGTATAGTTTTAGGATCACACCAGATCTGGGAGATAACTATACAGTCTACTGTCTTTCTTACAGCAGCGCCATACCAACATGACTTCTTCATTTATTTATAAAGAAGTTAATCATGTATTAATAATTTTTTACACTTATGTAACTCAAAATTGTTGGCCTTCCTGGTTTTCTAAAGCATCTTATAGTATAGTATATTTCTACTTGGTATATTTATACTTATATATACTTATTTATATTTATATTGTACATAGTGTAGTATATTTTGTGTACAAATCTTTTTCATGCATGCAAAGCACATTTTAAAATGGAAAAAGCTTTTGATTAATAAAAGGGATCTGTTGCCTCTGTAATGGTGGAATTTTGCTGACATGGTTTGTATCCACCAATCCCCTCAGAGAGAGAGGTCACTTTGAGTCATTATGAAGTTGCTCTGAAGGACCACCTTTATTCTATGGTGGAAGATATTTATCTTGTGAAACTGATCTCTTTCAGAATGACAAAGGTCCTATCTGAAAGAACAAAGGGTTGCTTATATTTTTTTGCTTTAATTGTCAGTACACCCACTTCTGGGGAATTTTTGACCTGTACCAAAACAGCGCTAATAAAACAACATTCTTAACTGTTTTGTAGGAATGTTTCATTCAGTTAGTACTGTTTTAGACTCCAGATACAAACACCATACTATGACACTTGATGTTGATTTATTTTTTAATTTCTCACCAATGTGTATTCTGCTGCAGCTGCCTGTGATGTGGTGAGGTAGTAAGTTGTGTTGTTGAAGGGGATCAGAATTTTTCACCCTATATAGGAGATAACTATACAACTTACTGCCTTCCTCATTAAAGGCCCTCTTGCATCTGTATTGTATTGCATCTTTAACAATTCATACTTGTGTACAAGCTTAAATTGTTTTCTATTCTTGAACCATAAGTAAGCAACATCATGAAATGTTTATAAGCACTTCTCAGCTACAGTTGCTAGTGCTGTTCTGTGTGAAAAATGTTTTTTTTTTTACTATACATCTGCTTCCCTGGATGTTACAGAAGGTGAACAAGTTCAGGATGGTACGATGTCATGTCTAGACACACCCAGGGTCTCAGAGGGKTTCCTCACTGCTCCTCCGTCTGGAGAGGTGACTCCAACAACCCCTGCTCCTCATGAGCAGGCACTGGTCTCTTTGGAGACTGCTATTAGTCAGCAGGTCCACCAGCCAATTGCTGACCTGCTCCTGGCTGAATCACATGCCAGTTCACTGGCTGCTCTGGCTGGTACTGGCCTTCCATCTTTGTCAGCGCCCGAAAGGCCACACGGTGAAGCCGAAGCATCGCAGATGGAAATGTCCCCAGCACCAATCATTGGTGAAAGAGTTGGAGGAGGTGTCGGTGGAGGCGTTTTGGATGAAGCCAGGGAAGGTAGATTAACTTAAAAATCTCTTTAAAACAAATTTACAAATAAATTAAAATGTGGTATTAATTTCAGTTTAAGCTAGAATCATTTTTTAATAAACCCTGACAGATTAAGCTAATTCATGTTTTTTTTTTTTTTTTTAACCCTCAGCCTCCCTAAGTCCAGATATTGTAGAGAATTCAGAACCCGCAGTGGTTGGTGTTTCACAACTGGAAGGGTCACCGATGGACACCAGCAGCCCTGCTTCTGCTACTCAGGAAGACGCTGCTTCCAACCCTGCTCAGTCTACCCAGCTGTCACAAGAGCTGTCCGGCAGCGGGGAGAGTGGACTGACTGACAGACAGACGGATGCAGAGACTGGGTCAGTATTAGCTTAAAATGTCTTTTGGCAAAATCATGTTAAATGTCTTCGTCCTTCAACAGGGATTTCAGTTTGCTGTGAATCTCTGAAGATTTAATTGTCTTAAACTAAATCAAAATGACTTAGTTGTTCARTAAAATTTGCAAGTGTGTGAATCTTTTCCACATTATCCATTTTTTAAAAATGTATTCTTATTTAAAGGGGACCTATTATGCAAAATTCACTTTTGAAAGGTTTTTTTCTCAACTTTGGGTATGTAATTCTAAAATAAAAACAGTCCTAGGACCAAAAAAACAAATTCACCCAGGGGCATATTTACTGTAAGTAAATGTATTTTTAATGTATATTAATGACAAGTTTTATACTTCCGTCATTTTGTGATGCCACAAGCCGTACGACAACCCACCGGAGCCACCCCTCACCTAGCAACCCCCGGGTGAGGCTCCACCTCCTCAGTATAAAAAGCCGTCACAGTTGTTGTTGTGCAATGCGCAGCTCATTTCACAACAAGCCTTCCAATTGGGCAATGGGTAGAGTGTTGGAGCAGAGTGGGAGACCAGGGTTCGAGACTGACACAAACACAAACAGTTTAATTATTTATTTTCATTTGTTATGGACACGTTTTCTCATGTACCTCTATTGTTTATTGTTTAGCCTATTTGTTCGAGTTTCTGAGGTATTWTGACTGCTGCTGCTCCAATTACCTGCCCTGGTAACAGCATGCAGAGTGAGCGCAGAGCTCCGACACAGGAGGAGGGGGAGAAAAAAAAAGCTGTGACCACGACTCTGCCTCTGGGTCTGACTCAGGATCTCATATATAACGTATATATCTCATAACCGTATATATCTCATATATACGGTTGTACAACGGAGCTTCTGCTATTATTAGCCATGCTAACGTAAACGCTGGCTTTGGAGGGTGGAGTTAATGTCAACAGATTTTTGGAGGGCGTTACCAACAGAGCTCATTAACATAAACACTCGTTCTGAACGGAAGTCAGAGCAGGCAGAACTAGAAAATGGGAAATTTTATTATCTGAGAATTATTTTGTGCATTAAATTGAATGAACATGGTCTGGATAGCCCACAGACATACCATAAAAATTTCTAGGACCCATAATTGGTCTCCTTTAACAGCTCCACATCTGTGTCCTCCCCGGGAGAAACAATGCCCAGGAGTGATAGTGCTGACAGCCAATCCCAGGCCATTCAAGAGGAGCCTCTCCCGTCCACCAGCAATGAGGATGAGGACCCACTTGCAGGTAAAATAGGTTGATGGAGGTTGAGTGTGATACTCACTCTGGTAGTTCACCTAAAAATGACTTAATGTTTAACATTGTTGTCTGCACAGGGATCAGTTTGCCAGAAGGTGTGGACCCATCCTTCTTAGCAGCTCTTCCGGAGGACATTCGTCGAGAGGTCCTGCAAAATCAGCTTGGCATCAGACCTCCATCACGTCCTCCTGTTGCCACAACCTTACCCACCACTAATGCACCAGTGCTTGGAGGTCCAGGAGTTACAGAGGTCAGCCCTGAGTTTCTGGCAGCGTTGCCACCTGCCATTCAAGAGGAGGTGAGAAGATTTAAGAAGGCAGAATGTTCATTGATAAATATTCATTGATAATCAGGTCTTTTTACTGAGTGTGTCAATGATCGTCTTAGGTTCTTGCCCAACAACGAGCTGAGCAGCAGCGTAGAGAACTTGCTCAACAGCCTCCACAGGGAGACACCCCACTGGATCCAGTCACCTTCATCCAGACTCTGCCTTCAGAGCTTCGTCGCAGTGTCCTCGAGGACATGGAGGACAGCGTGTTGGCTGTCATGCCTCCAGACATCGCTGCTGAAGCAGCTGCGTTGCGAAGAGAGCAAGAGGCCCGTCAGAGACAACTAATGCATGATAGATTGTTTGGTCATAGCTCATCTTCAGCCCTTTCAGCAATCTTGCGCTCACCAGCTTTCACCAGCCGGTTAGGAAGTATTCGTGGCGTTCCGTATACCCGTCCGGCTGTCCAAAGAGGAGGGACGTTTCAAATGGGTGGAGGAACGAACCACAGGTGAAAAAAAGTTCTGCTGACTCCTCTGTTTTAAATGAGCTCGTCTTTAAAAGTGTGTGCAGCATTTTAGATACGTGAAATTGTTTATAAAAATATTCTAAAATATCTAAATCAAGTGGCACTGATTATGACTCTTAATTGAATGTTTTTATATTTTCAGACCATCTAGTTCAAATGTGGATTCTTTGTTGCGCCTGCGTGGACGTTTGCTGCTAGACCACGAGGCTTTGTCTTGCCTGCTGGTTTTGCTGTTTGTAGACGAACCGAAGCTGAACACCAGCCGTCTGCACCGTGTTCTCAGGAACCTCTGTTACCATTCTCAAACACGAGGGTGGGTCATCCGCAGCCTGCTGTCCATCCTCCAACGCAGCAGCGAAAGTGAAGTATGTCTGGAGACATCACGCCTAGAAGATTCCCGTGGCAAGAGAAGCATCCAAGGAGGCTGTGGAGGGAAAGGTCCAGCCAGCTCTTCTCACTCTTCATCCTCCTCATCCTCTATAGAGCTGTTGAACAGGGTGGAGTCTCGTAGCTCCAGCCAGCTTTCCTGGCTTTCTGTCTCTATGGATGCAGCTTTGGGCTGCAGGACAAACATTTTCCAGATTCAGCGAGCGTCAGGAAGGAAGCACGCTGATCGACATTCAGCTGGAGGTGCCACAGGATCTGGAACGCTGGGGGGAGGAGTCTCAGGCACCGCTACAGGTGTCACATGTGCTGGAGGTGGAGGCTCTACAGTTCACATTCACCCACAAGCTGCTCCAGTGGTCTGTCGACATGTGTTGGACACACTCATCCAGTTAGCAAAGGTGAGCATCCCACTGTGCAGATKTACATTTGCTTCATTTTTCTTTTTTTTTAATCATTGAAATGACAAAAAAAAAATTCAATAAAGTTGCAAGTCTTCGTTTCTCTTTGTTTGATTCTGCAGGTGTTTCCTAGTCACTTCACCCAGCAGCGATGCAAGGATTTATCAACTGCTGCTTCTGATCTGGATTCTCGACTTTCTTCAGGTTCTTCTGTGGGAGTGAGTGTAGGCTTGGGCTCTAGGTCAGGGTCTCAGTCACAGATAAATCCCACTGCCTCAAACACTCAGAATCCCTTGGGCTCATCTGCAGCTACCCCTCAGTCTTTAGGCATCTCCACAGATTTTTGGGACTTGCTTGTCAAACTTGACAACATGAATGTCAGCCGCAAGGGCAAAGCCTCTATGAAAATGGTACCTCTGGGTGCCGGTGCAGACGCTGAAGGAGCACAGTTCAGCTTGGAGACTTCTCCTCTTGGCCAGCTGATGAACATGCTGTCTCATCCCGTAATCAGGCGGAGCTCCCTGCTGACAGAAAAGCTGCTGCGCCTTCTCTCCCTCATATCCATTGCTCTGCCTGACAACAAGGCCACTGAGGTGCCTGCAGGACACCAGACTCCACAGGTTGCCAACCCTAACACAGCAAGCTCAGGTGCCAGTGTTTCAGTCCCCACGCAAGGCACGACGTCAGTGGGCTCTGGGCAGCCCACTGTGGCAGCTCCTGGGGTCTTGGTAGGAGCTGCAGCGCAGAGTACATCCTCAGGGACAAATCTGTCAATCTCCCAGGCATCCTCTACTACAATAATTATACCCACATCTACTGGAATCACCTCTACAGGTACTGTTAAACCTATAATGTAATTAAATTGCTTGAGTTCATTTCTACTTTGTAAAATATTTCCTAGAACTTAATTGTTTGTTTTACGCAAATAGGGAAACAGAGGGGGACTACTGGTAGTACAGAGAGTGATAAGATGGCCTCTGCTGGACTCACAGAGAAACAACTTCAACTTTCTGTGGAGGTATGGAGAGAAAATTGTTAAATTTATAATTTAAACCAGGTGTGGACATCATGGCCAGTGTTTTTGTTTGACCAAATAAACTTTGCTTGCAGAACATAAATACATGGTACTTGAAATATCATGGTCTATGATTTGTTGCTTCACTTTGCAAAGTTGATTGGGTATTTATTGATTTTACAACCAAATGTTTTTGTTGTACAGAGCCATTTCTAATGTGAGCATATTTAGTTTGTGGCTTCTGAGGTTTTAACTGTTTTTCCTCTTAAGCTTCAAAATTCAAAAACAGGTTTAGCACATTTATTCTTAAAGCTCTCTTTAGTAAAAATTACTATCCGCCTTTCAAAAAAATCACCCAGGTATTGGTGTACATTCTGTGGCTAATTGAGATTGAAAAACAAAGTTTACCAACACTGCTCTATTCATATATGATAAGTAAATGCTCCATTAGGTCAGAAGTAAACTTCCTTTACTAAAAGGATTGTAAAACAAACCTTAAGAAACTTTTTGTCCCCGAGATTTTTATAATTGCTATTTTTGTTAAAGTAAAAGTAGATGTTGGTAGTTGGTGAAAATACTTTTTTCTGACATTTAATCAATAATTCCTAATGTATTTCACTCCTAAAAAGGTGTTGACGTCTCACTCGTGTTCAGAGGAGGGTCTAGAGGATGCTGCGAATATTCTGCTGCAGCTATCCAGAGGCGACGGCGCCACCAGAGACACGGTGCTCAGACTGCTGCTCAGTGGAGCTCGACACCTCGGATACACACTTTGCAAGCAGATCGGTCAGTTTTGTATTTTTTAAGCATCACTTTCTATTCTTTCCTTGTTTTAAATATGTGATTTCTTCAAAAAGTTTCAAACATTTCATCTTATTTTTTTCTCTCAGGCACATTACTGGCTGAACTCCGAGAGTACAACTTGGAGCAGCAGAGACAGGCACAGTCTGACTCTAATTCACCAGATGCACCTCCAGAGGACTCCTCCATCTCAGCTAGACTAAAAGGCAAAATGACCAGCAGGTAAGCAAGAGGTGTTTGTGCAATGTGCACTGATGCAGCGCTAATTTAACTTACTTGACTTGAGTCATAATGACCTGACAATATGTGGTGATGATATTTTAAATATGTGATCTCGTTGGTGCACAGGTTTGACGGGTCAGAGAGTGTGGTGATTGTGGCTACACAGAAACGCACACTGGGAGGCCGTGAATTGCAGCTCCCTTGTATGAGCTCACTAACATCCAAAACTTCAACACAGAAGTTTTTCTTGCGAGTGCTGCAGGTTATAATCCAGTTACGTGAAGACACTCGGCGTGCCAACAAAAAAGCAAAACAAACYGGTCGATTAGGTGAGGAGACGCAACAGATGAACTCTTCTTGATCTGAGCTATTCAATGATTTATTAAACTCTCCTGAAATTTCAGGCTCCAGCAGTTTGGGCTCAGCCAGCAGCATCCAGGCTGCCGTGCGTCAGCTTGAGACTGAGGCTACCATGCGTCAGCTTGAGGCTGAGGCTGATGCCATTATTCAGATGGTGAGAGAGGGACAGCGTGCACGTCGACTCCAACAAGCCCCTCCACCAACTGCCCCTTCTGCCTCTGCCGCCGGATCTTCTGTGGCTGCCCCCCATGCTCCCACTGGTGCTGCTGCCCCTACTGGCACGGCTGCTGCTGCCACGGTTAGCATGGGCTGCTCTGACAGCAGGCATACCCATACTTAAACACTACACACACATACAAGAAAACACCATTTGATGAGTAAAAAATATAGAAAAATTGGCTCAATAGTATAGTTAGATTTGTTCAAGGTGTTTATCAAGATAAATATGAAAGATATTCACTGACTTGCTTTCTGTCTAATCTGGCCGTGGCTGTAACGGCTTCATGCGATATGGAAACTAAGCTAAACCAATCATTACAATGCAATTATTTTGGATTATTTGTAAATAGGATGCAGTAAGATCTCACCCAGTCACTTCTAGCTCAGATGTTTGATGCATTGTGACATCATCTTTGCATTCACGATGAATGTTGACAGCCCCATCAGACAGATATGCCTGTGATTCATTGCATTATGTTTCAGTCTTTTTGCACATGTTTTGTTTGAAAAATGTGATGTAGATATGAATGTACTGCCTGCTACAGTGCTGATGTCTTTTTGTCCGCTGATATGGCTTCAGGCTTCTTCCCCAACCTGCTTCCCTAAAAACATCCTCTCTTTTTGAATCTGAAGAATGTCATTTTGCATGACAGTCTGTCACTCTGTATTACTGTAAAAAAACAATAACACTATTCTGTTTTTTCTGTTGATGATGATTTATCTGGTTTGTTCTCTGTAGTCTGAAGTGCAGTCAGCACCTGAGGCCCAGTCAGCACAGAGAGATGAGTCTCCAATGGATGTCGACCAGCCATCTCCTCTAGTGCAAGACCCTGCACCGCTGGGTATGACACTCCTTAATGAAAACTTCAAACACTGCCTTTACCCAGTAAATTATTTAAAAAAACTTCTATTCAGGTAATGTAGTGAGTACCTTACTGACATTTTTTCATGTTTACTGAGTAAAATGGTGAAATTAATGGTAAAGACAAGTATTCATTTCTTCACAAACTCTGAAGTAATTCATCCAACAGTCTGTAAATCATCTATGCAAATGATCTGAATTGGATTATTCTCTTTTTAGATGAAGAAGGAAATGGTCAGTCAGAAAGTGAAGAGAAAGTTCCTGACCTCCCTCTGCTCAGTGAGCAGCTGCTGTTGGATGAACTGTGGGACATGCTTGGGGAGTGCCTGAAAGAGCTGGAGGAGTCTCATGATCAGCATGCTGTGCTGGGTAAGTGTTTAAGGCATTTATTTTCTATTGAAGGACCTTTGTTTTTGTGATGCATTACTTTGACCAACGTTTTATGTCCCCAGTGCTTCAGCCTGCTGTGGAGGCCTTCTTTTTAGTTCACGCCACAGAACGAGAGAGCAAACCTCCTGTGAGGGACACGCGGGAGAGTCAGCTTTCTCACATCAAAGACGAGCCTCCGCCGCTGTCCCCAGCACCCCTGACACCTGCCACGCCTTCATCTCTGGACCCCTTCTTTTCCAGGGAACCATCCTCGATGCACATTTCTTCAAATCTGCCACCAGACACCCAGAAGTTCCTCCGCTTTGCCGGTGAGCCTGAAATCTTTAAAGTAAAAGTGTAAAGCTTTGTTTGAATGTGTTGTGCAGTTTCTAATAAGTCTGACTGATGTTTTCAGAAACTCATCGCACTGTGCTAAATCAGATCTTGCGACAGTCTACCACTCATTTGGCTGATGGACCTTTTGCCGTGCTGGTTGACTACATACGCATCCTGGACTTCGATGTTAAGAGGAAGTATGGAAAATTCTCTTATAGTCTCATATTCTGATACCATGTGTCATGCTACGTACAGTTTGAGAGTAATGATTATCGTTTCCAATGCTCCAGGTACTTCCGTCAGGAGTTAGAGCGACTGGATGAAGGTCTGAGAAAAGAGGACATGGCTGTGCACGTGAGACGAGATCATGTGTTTGAGGATTCCTACAGAGAACTGCATCGCAAGAGCCCCGAGGACATGAAGAACAGGCTGTAAGGCTTTTTTTTCTTGTTGTGTTCTCACTTCCTGCCAAATCTGAGCCACTACACCTGTGTCGTCCTCTTCCTTCTCTTACAGGTATATTGTGTTTGAAGGGGAGGAGGGTCAAGATGCCGGCGGCCTTCTGAGGGAATGGTACATGATAATCTCCAGAGAGATGTTCAACCCGATGTACGCCCTGTTCCGCACCTCCCCAGGGGACCGCGTCACCTACACCATAAACCCGTCGTCTCACTGCAACCCCAACCATCTCAGCTACTTTAAGTTCGTGGGTCGTGTTGTTGCCAAGGCCGTCTACGATAACCGGCTACTGGAATGCTACTTCACCCGCAGTTTTTACAAACACATCCTGGGAAAGAGTGTCAGGTATCTGAGCTGCAGGCAGCTGTCACAAGTTAATCTGCGTCTTTAAGCTGTACCTTAACTGCACAAACTATTTTAGCAACCTTGTTTCATTTGTCAATAAATGTTTGTGATGAGCTGTAAATTGTTGTATTTTACTGAATTTGTGAAACTTGTATACGTTTGTGGATTTCTCAGGTATACAGACATGGAAAGCGAGGACTACCCGTTCTTCCAGGGTTTGGTATACTTGCTGGAGAACCATGTGTCCACACTGGGTTACGAGCTGACATTTAGCACAGAGGTTAGTGTTGAAATGTTTAAAAGAGTCTTTGATGTTTCTCCTCTACATGTTTGTAAATAGGTCTTTATATGTCACTTGGATTTTAAACTGTTTATCTTGTTGTTTTTAGGTCCAAGAGTTTGGAGTGTGTGAAGTTAGAGACCTCAAGCCGAATGGAGCCAACATAGTGGTCACAGAAGAAAACAAGAAGGAGTATGTGCACCTGGTGTGCCAGATGAAGATGACAGGTGAGGATGAGATGATTTTCATATAAACTGAATTTTTTGTGTCATATTAGGGAATGTTAACATAGCCTATTAGTATTTTAATGTTACACATGCTCATTAAGGTTTATTCCAAATGAAGCCACCAGGGGGCAGCAGTCAGTTATTATAAATGCAACAGTAAATGAGGTTTCTAGAACAGGAGCGCTGAGCTACTGAGAGGACACATTAATTCAGTGAAGCTTTGAATTTTCATCTGGCCCATAAACAAAAATATTCAAATAGAAACCCATTAGTTGTTTAACAACTAAGAATATTTCCACTTTGATTTGTTTTCTAGGTGCAATCCGCAAACAGCTGGCAGCCTTCCTTGAGGGATTTTACGAGATCATCCCCAAGCGGTTGATCTCCATCTTCACTGAGCAGGAGCTGGAGCTGCTCATCTCTGGCCTACCCACCATTGACATTGATGACCTGAAGGCCAACACTGAATATCACAAATACCAATCCAGCTCTATTCAGGTACAGAGAAACAAACGTATGCCTGCCTAGATATAAACAGCCACGTTGGGGAGCTAATGGAGCAATTACAGGGGACATATCCTACAAAATCCACATTTTTTAGCCGTTAAATACATTATGTTGTGTACTTGGAGTCTCWATGTGCAGAAAATTTGAATTTAGTCTCTCCCTGTGCTACTTAGATGCATTTTATATTTTGTTTATATCATGTTTTTCAACCCATTCAGTTTTCTCCATTTTCTATGACATTTTTTGAACTGTTATGTCAAAGCATTTACGACTGAGCTGCCAAATAAGGTCTGGACTTGCCAGCCACAATTCAGCTGGAGGAGGTCGGGGGGCGAAGCACCTCGTTTGGATTTAGAGACAGCCTCAAAACGAGATCCTCTGAGACACACCTCAGAAAAGTGGTGAAAGAGAAACTTGTGGAGTTACAATAAAGAGGAATTCAGAAGCATTGCAGTTCCACTTTATATAGACCCCAGCTGAATGATTTAAATGTGAAAAAGGAGGATTTAAAGCATCATATGTCTCCTTTAAGAGTAACTAGAAGATTTACCAGATAGAGGATCTAAACCTGCAGTTTAGATGAACCGAGATTTTAACCAATAATACAAATGTCTTACATTTTCTCATTTTCTTTTAGTCAGAAGTTAAACTTGTATTAAAACATATTTGACTTTTTCAATAATAGATTCAGTGGTTCTGGAGAGCCTTGCGATCTTTTGATCAGGCAGACCGGGCCAAGTTCCTACAGTTCGTCACTGGCACGTCTAAGGTTCCCCTCCAGGGTTTTGCAGCTCTGGAGGGCATGAACGGCATCCAGAAGTTTCAAATCCACCGTGATGATCGTTCAACTGACCGCCTGCCATCTGCTCATACCTGGTAATTATGAAGCTAGTTCATGAGGTGTAAACGAGTCAACTGAAGTAAACACAGCTAAAAATGGTTCCTTTCCTCTCGTCTTTTTCAGCTTTAACCAGCTGGACCTTCCAGCCTATGAGAGCTACGAGAAGCTGAGACATATGCTGCTGTTGGCCATTCAGGAATGCTCAGAGGGGTTTGGACTGGCTTAAACCACGAGACTCTTAACACACACACACACACACACACACACACACAGACATGCGTACAATTAATTAGTTTCGCCTACTCCTGATACATTCACACTGGTAACCTCTGAACGCACGCACACACTATCATAGACATTACTGGATTACTCATTGAATGGCCTAGTCTTGCTGGTTCTTATTCCATATAAAACCAATAAAACCAGCAAGTGTAATAGACTGATACTGCGTACAACACAGAGAGCCTCATTTAGACACGGATGTGTCTCCCTTCCCGATTTAATGCAAGCGAGGATTCATGGACTAATATGAGATGTTTTCTTCATTTAGTTTGATTTCTCTGTACAAAAGGTTTGGGAATTTATTATGTTCAATCTTTTTTTTTTTCCTTTTTTTT
>NW_013953576.1:59141-71851 GCF_001266775.1 Austrofundulus limnaeus
CATGTGTGTGTGTGTGTGTGTGTGTGTGTGTGTGTGTGTGTGTGTATAAGTTAACACCATATATATTACTAATAAATATGTGACATTAGTTAATGCTGTATAGCTTTATATAAATATATCTGACCACCACCATGATGGTTGTCGCCCAAGGTCACAACAACTGAAATGGTTGACATGAGGTGGAAGGCTTTTAATGTAACAACCAGTCGGGGTTACCTTAGCTTCAGAGCTGCTGTTTGTGAAATTCGATGTTTGAATTTGCCTTTGAGGAGCGTGTGTGTGTCTCCCAACGTACCTGGGGTTGGTTAAGTTGTAGAAGCTCTTCCAGATCTGCAGCATGTGTTTACAGGTGAGCAGAGCTTCCTCTGGTCCCCTGCACATCGTCTCCAGCTTCACCTTGGTGTACAGCAAACTACACAAATACAATCGTACAGCGAGATCATCGTCTGCCACTGGATTCGGTTAAATAAAAACAAAAAAAAACCTCTGTAGTATGTGTGTGTGTGTGCCTCACTTGAAGTTCTCCGGATACTCGGACAGAGCCATCTCAATGATGTTCAGCGCGTCCTGGTAATGCTTCTGAGCAGAGAGCAGCAGGGCCAGCAGGTGGAGGGAGTGGACGTCGTCTCCTTGGAGCTGCAGCGCCTGTCGAACGTAGCCCAACGCCTCGGGGATCTACACACAAACGCACACAGGCTACAGGTTTTCACTAAAGCCGGGACAAAAACACACCGCAACTCCGAGACGCTTTGAGCTTCACGTTGCTGTGTTACCTGTCTGGAAACGGCAAGCTGCAGAGCCAGATAGAAAGCAGCGAGATGGTCAGTGGGAGTCAGACTCTGAGCTCTGCAGAGGAAAAGACAGGTTTCACTCACATCAGATGAAACGTTACAGATCACAGGTCAGGAATAAACACAGGAAACACTCGGTCCAGACCTCTGGAAGGCTCCCAGAGCTTTCCTCTGGTACTCCTCCTGCATGCTCCGCAACGACGCTAAAAACACAACAAACAGAAGAAAACTTCAGACACGATAAAACAATAGTTTTTAACGGAGTTTGTGTTTTTGTGTGAAGTTTCTGGTGGCTGCAGATTTACCGTCGGTGGCTTTAAGGCTGTAGACCAAGCCGATGGCGAGGAAGCCTTTGGCTCTGAACTCGGCTGCTTTCTCTCCCATTTCGATCACCAGCTTCGCAAAGTTCTCCCCTTCATCCAACTGAAATTCGAGGAGGAGAGAAAAGTGAAGCTGTTTCAGTGAGCTATCAGCCCTCGTTTCTGTTCAGGTTATTCTGTGTGGTTCTGACCCAGTGCAGAGGCCCGATGCACAGTTTCACAGCCAGCAGAGGGATGGTGGGGTCTTCGGGCTTCAGGCGGATGCACTCCTTCAGGACTTTGACGGCACGGGCCGACTTGCCCGCTGCCATTAGCGACAAGGCGAGCTGGTACCACAAATGGAACTCCTCGAAGGCAAACTTCATGGCTCTCTCCAAACACTGAGGAAGAGGAGACGTTTTAGTTTTTAATCATGGAAGCCGTTTTTTTTAAATAAAACAACCTTTTACCTCAGACAGCATCTCATACTGCCCCCTCCTGCCCAGAGCTATGGTCAGCAGGTCGTACACCACRGAGGCAGACTGCAGGCTGATGATCCTGTCGTTGTTGTGCTCAGGAATCCTGCTCAGGACGGCGTCACGGTTGGCCTGAAAGATAAACGAACGACGACGTTATAGCTGAACGAGCGCGGCCTTTAAAAAGAGGTTTTCTCGATGTTTTTGCTCGAAATACCACGCTGAAATGTAACTGAAGGTATGTCAGCATTTACAAACTCTACTTAAATAATCTTGGTATCAAAATAAAGTGAACATTTGGGAGATTTTATTAGGAGTGTAAGTATTAAAACAGCTGCTGTTTTTTTTTTAGATATATTGAGGATGGAACATAATTAGTATTTTTCCCTCCCGTCTAAATAAATGCTTTTGACAGTGTTTAACCAATTTAAAACCATAATGAATCAGGCTAAAACTCTTTGAAACCATTAATCCACTTGTGGACATCACCTGTGCAAAGATTCATGCTGCTAAAATGAACTGGAGCAAAGTTACTGAGGTTTTAATAAAGAAATAATTTAGCATTTTGTCATTCTGCACAGGATGGATCATGTTGGTACCATTAATAAATGTYAGTAAATGTAAAGTTTTTAATTGCAAAAGTTAATTATTTTTTATTACCTGACTGAAAAGACTTGTGTGGATGTTTGTTCTTTTAAAAAATATCCAAATATTTATTCTGTCACCTTATATATTATATAATTTATGAGAAATTATATTTGACTTCAGTTGGACCATATTCACTCAAAATCAAGTAAACTTAAAAAAAACACCTTTTGGTATCTATTTTGACTTGCTTTAAAAACAAATGTCAAAAATGTTTCCTTTACACATTTGTTGTAATGTATTTACAGATTTGCAACAACCCATTTGGTACATTTTGTCTACTTTCTGATTCAACTGCCTGTCATTAGAACTGTGTTTGGTGAATGTAAAAATATAGTTTCCGTGACCTTTCCTGTTGATACCAAACATATCCAGGTTCAACTTAAAAAAAACAGAAGTTAAAAGATATAGAAAAGGGGAAATTCTGGTTTGCATGGGGCTGAAGAGGTCAAACTCTGCCACGGTTCTTACCATGGACTCACTGATGAGCAGCAGCAGCAAAGCTTCCTCTGTGTTCTCCTGRGGGCAAAACAAACTGGACGAGAGCGGGTGGACAAGAATGAGTGGGACAGGAAAGTTTTTTGCTGTACGGTTTCCAGTTCGGCACTCACTGACGGGGTCCGCTTACTTTTCTCCCGAGTAAACCCGCGGGCGTCGGCTCAGCGTGTAGCTCTTGATGTAGGTGCGTCCCGGCTGTGTGGAATTATCCAGAGGTGACACAGTCGGCGTGTCCTCCAGAGGAGACCAGTAGCTCTGTTCACACATCCCTCTGAGCAGGATCTCTGCTAGCTGTCGCGCTATGGTCTGATCACACGGAAAAACACAGAATGAACAACGGTACTCTTTATTTTGAAGTTTTTGCTCAAAATACCATGCTGAAATGTAACAGAGTGTATCTCAGCATTTGCCAAGTCTACTAAAATAATCTTGGCATCAAATTAAAGCTAACACTTGGGAGATTTCATGAGAAGTATAAGTATTAAAACAGCTGCCGTGGTTTTAGAGAAATTGGGGATGGAATATATATATACATTTTTTTTCCATTCTCAGCTGAATAATTTTTTCATTAGACAGTATATAACCTATTTAAAACCATAATGAATCAGGCTAAAAACTCTTGGAAACCATAAATCCACTTGTGGACATCACCTGTGCAAAGATTCATGCTGCTAAAATGAACTGGAGCAAAGTTACAGAGGTTTTAGTAAATAAATAACTTAAGTGTTTTGTCATTCTGCACAGGATGGACCATGATGGTAACATTAATACTGTAAATGTTAAGAAATCTGAAGTTTTTACATCCAAAAGTTATTTATTTTTTCTTACCTGACTGAAAAGACTTGTTATTGTTAGTTTGTTCTTTTGAAAAATTATCCAAACATTTATTTGTCACCATATATACAGTATTATATAAAATAATGATAAATTATATTTGACTTCAGTTGGATCAGATTCACTCAAAATCAAGTAAAAAAATAAAAACTTTCAACACACTTTATAGCATATTTAAGTATCTACTTTGAGTTGCTTTAAAAAATAATGTCAAAGATTTTTCCTTTACAGATTTGCTTGTAATGTATTTACAGATTTGCAATGACACCATTTTGTACAGTTTGTTTACTTTCTGATTCAACTGCTTGTCATTTGAACTGTGTTTGATGAATGTAAAAATAGTTTCCATGAGCTTTTCGCCAAGATTCTTAGCTTTCTTTTGATACCAAACGTCCAAATTCAACAGACACATTTGAAGTTAAAAGAAGTTAAAAGAAATAGAAAATGGAAAAAAATATTTGCATGGGGCTCAAGAGGTTAACAAACACGGCAGCGGTCTGTTTACTTGAGTTATTACAAGAAACTGATTATCGATTCCTCACCATGCGAAGGTTTTGGGTGGTTCTGGTCTCAACGGCTCGCAGAATCTCTCGAAACCTTCCCACGCCTTGTGTCAGGTTGCTATGGCAGGAAAGAAAAACAGATTTAATGTATTTCGCTCATTTAATCCAGGTTTTAACAGCTGCTGTAACACTGAAGTTAATCTGAATGATCTTAAAACCAACACGAGCGAGGGAAATCACTGCGAGCTGAAATGTGTATATTAATTAACTGTGTTCACACTTCATCCACCCGTAAGCGGCTTTGTAACACCACAACTGCAAAGTGGGTGGAAYGTGTCCACTCAGGGTCTGGATCCTGCAGGGAAAAATGATGGACCAGAACAGAGTGTATAATCTTTCCTTCGTTGTGTTTTATTATGTGTGTGTTATCTACATGAATTCACCAGTTGTTGTTTTTTTATTTTTTAATATTTACCCGTTCTTGAAGTGGATGACGTGGGCCCTCTGCAGGCCGGTCTCCAGGAAGTAGCCCAGCTCCATGTCTTGTGGTGTTGGTCCAGGTTTTGGGCTGCGGTTCTGAATCCCTGCTGATAACGCCTACAGAGATAAAGAAGAAGAAAAAAAATTAAACAGAAACCAGACACTTCTGTGTAAWTCTTTGCCACTGAAAATAATTAAAAACATCCTCTTAAGAAATAAAGCAGAGAACAGGTGATGTGTTGATGCAGTCAGTTTGGAACAGAATTAACAAAATATTTTTATTTTAGATTTTAGCTAAACTTTTGTTACTTTTAACTAAGCTTTTACAAAAATGACCTGTTAACTAGCATTTGGCTACCTTTGGTTTTTAGCTGATCTTTTATTACTTTGAAGCCCAAGCCAGCCTATTGCTACTAATAGCATTGAGCTTGCATTTAGCTACTTTTGTCTTTTAACAATTCTTTTGTTAAAATGTAGCTTTTAACTAGCGTTTTACCACTTTTTGCTGTTAGCTAACATTTTGCTACTTGTAACCTTTTTGCTACTTTTGGCTTTCAAGTAATCTTTTGTTACTTTTAGCTTTTATCTAGCCTTTCGCTAAATGTAGCTTTTAATTTGACCCCCCACCCTTTTTTTTAGCTTTAAAGTAGTGTTTTAGTACTTTTAGCTTTTAAATATTACTTTTACAGTTTTTGCTTTCTAGTTAGCCATTTGCTACTTTTTGCTAACCTTTTGTCACTTTATGCTTTTAACTAATGTTTCACTACTTAGCTAACATTTTGCTACTCATAACCTTTAGCTTCTCTTTGTTACTTTTAGCTTTTATCTAGCCTTTTGCTAAATGTGGCTATTAGCTACACGTTTGCTATTTTTAGCTTTTAACTAGTATTTTACTAGATTTGGCTTTAAGCTAACCTTTTGTTACTTTTAACTAGCCTTTTGCTAAATGTAGTTTAATTAGACTTTTTTCATATTTTTAGCTTCAAAGTAGTGTTTTAGTATGTTTAGCTTTTAAATATTACTTTTATACTTATGGCTTTTTAGTTAGCTATTTGCTACTTTTTGCTAACCTTTTGTCACTTTATGCTATTAACTAATGTTTTACTACTTTTGGCTTTTAGCTAACAATTTGGTTATTGATTCAGCTTCTTCAGCAGAATCATTCAGCATTCTCACAGCAGAAAAAAACATTTTCTATATTTCAAGTATTTTTTGTTTCTATWTCTGCATTCTTTATGAGCAAGTAATGGTTTAAGCCTTAAGTTCCTCCTCGAGTGTAGTATCTAGTTATTTTTGTTGATTTTAGGCAATACAAAAATATATTCTACACATATTTTTGTCTAATATAAAAAGTTTAAAGTGTAAATCATTTGATTTGTCTTGTGTTTGACTCAGTCTCTGCTCTTCAAACACAGAAGAAGAAATTTGTTGGCTCTGGTGACCAGAATCACATTAACAGGATATTTATCACACTCCCACCAGGACGGCACAACGTTTCCAGTAACTAACACGATATTTGATGAGCTTTGGCGAGCCAAGTTCCTCAGCTTCACACTCTCAGACACAAACCTTCTCTGCTTCCTGCAGGTAGAGCAAAGCGATGTCTCCAGACTTCTCATAGCAGGTGATGATTTCCTGATCCCGATCCGTTGTGCTCCGGTTGGACGCCGGAGACCCTGTGTTCCTGTTCGACAGAGCCGGAGAGACGGCCGGGACCTTCTCCAGACATAAGCCTGGGTGTGATGAGAAAAATTAATTAAGGGTTGGATGTAAATGTCTGATGTTCATCCAACACATTTAGACACTTGGCTTATTGTCCTCACTTAATGTTTCCCAAATCAAACTACTTTATGCCTCACGGTATAATCAATAATATCTATAATATGTTAAAAATGTCAGTACAGTAGAAACTGTTTTCCTGTTAAACCACAGCTGATGTCACTCTTCTGCCACCAAGTGGAAAGAACAGGTACTGCAGAGATTTGTGAGACTGCTACGATTTTAAGAGACATTAAATATGCAGTTCTTGGTGTTATTAGATACCTTTGGTTGAATACGCCTCAGCTATCATGGACAACCTGTACACAGGAGCTCCAACCAACTGCATGTCATCCAGATTCACCTTGTTGAAGTAACCTGGAAAAACACCAGTTTTCCTTTCAGTCACAGCTGTGTGCCTAAACATGCTTTATTTGTTTATATTCTGCTTCTAGTGATCTAAAAACTGTAGTATTTTTAATGTAGCCTTGATCAAAATTTCTCCAAACTTCGAAACTACAAGCACTGGACTGAAAATGAGTGATTATGTCTGTTTAAATAAAGGGATTTACTCATTTCTGTTTTTAAAGACAAAATCAGAAAGTGAAAACAAAGTGGGTTAAGATTACCTAAAGCTTCTTTGTATTCTCCTTCCACGTAACAAAGTTTGGCCATCAACAAACTGGCCTCCTGTAGGTATTCAGCCTGAAAGAAAGTTCATTTTCAAGCTTTAGACTTGAATAAGAAGTACAAAATCATCAAGTCAGTGAGTTGTTTTTTTTTTTTTTTCCTGGTGTCAGGGTTACCTTGAGGTTTCCTCTGTCCAGAGCAGCAGTGAGATGTTTCCTGACCTCCACCAGTTTGGGACGAGGACCTCTGGGACTCGAACCCGGTTTGATGGGATTCTCCTTCAAGTACATCTGGAGTTTGCATTCTCCCAACAGCAGCTCGCCCAAGTCATCTACATGCACACAAATTAAGAACATTTGGAGTATAGTGTCTATGTGACCTACTTGAATCTACAAACAAGGCCAAAAAAATAAATAAAAAATAAAAATAGTTCATAGTTACTAAACAGGGTTCTAGGATCAGCCTGAGATTCATTTAACAAATGAACAGAAAACTTCAAATCAAGAAAAATCCAACATTAGTGTGTTTTAAGTGAAAACAAGTCTCTTCATGAGTCAGCCAGCTAAGATTTTCCACCAGAACCATTTATAATATATCTGAATTTGAACAAGTTAGTCTACAAACAGAGAAACAGCTTTTCTTGCAAACAAACGAACAAGAACTGTGTACAAATTACATAACTGTGCATGTGTACAGTAAATGTGTGCTCTGATTTAAAAAAAAAGATTGAAGTGACCAATAATCCAGTTATTGCACAAAGCTTCTGAGGGTCAAATTTCTTTCTGTAACAGAAGCGTTACTCAAACAGTTAACAAATAAACATAATAAAACAAACTTTTGTTAAAGGTAAAGTGCAAAATATGCTAAAAACGTTGTCAGAACTAAATTGAAGCAGTCTCTAAATGTTTTAAAAATAAAAAGCGAGAAAATAAAGTTATTTAATCCACTTGCTGTTTGTTTACACAGTTTGTTTACTTTTTATTAATATGTCAGACTAACTGTTTTAAGGTTTTTAATTCATAATTAGATTACATACATAGTTTTTTTTAACTTTTCGTAAACAAACTTAACAAAAACACAATGAATCACGTGACACGATACTGACAGTTCAACCCTAGTTCAAAGTTAGCATGTAGCACTCAGTACAAAAACAGAACTTTTTGGTTTCGGCAAAAGAATTTGACTCTTGAGGAAATTTTTAAGATATGCAAGTAAAGTTCCTATTTTTGTGGAAAAATCGGCAATGATTAAAAATCAATAGTTGTTTATTTATTTAGAGAAATAATGACTGTAGTTCATTTGCTAACACTCAAAATCAGTCCTGAATGATAACTGAATGAATAAAATAAATGAATGATAAAAACTGTAGGACGAAGCTAATAATTTGGTCTGTTTCACTGTAACTATATTTGCTGGTGCATATCTCCTACTACATAACAATAATACATATTAACTTGCTTGTTACACATAAATGAAAGGGGTCACATCCTGAAATGCATGAAGTGACAGGGTGCACTCCCTAAAATGTACGACAATTATTAATGAAACAAATTTCTTGCTAACTTTTGCCAATTAACTGACTATGAAGCAGATCACAGTGTTTAAAAGCTCATCATAAGATGCATCTGTCAGGAAGTCCGGAAGACCCAGGCCAGAGGAAAGGCCTCCAAAACCCAAAACACGAACAGCTTCCTACCGTTTGATATTAGCTTCGCCGACAGCTGCCGAACCAGCTCTGGTATCTTGTCCCACTGACTCTCTGAGCGGCACCGCTCGATCTCGGTCTCCAGTCGTGATCCAGACTTCCTCGCTGTCATTTTTTGGTGACTGAGGTCGGCTGGGCTGGACTGGACCGGACCAAAACACCTCGAGAGGCTACTACCTTCAGAACAATCGTCAAGTTCACGCGCACGACAAGCGATTTCCGGTGGCTACTTTAAAAATTAGCCAGAGGGTCACGAGTGAGTTAATTTGGAGTCACTCGCCGTATAAGTTGACTTACCATTGCGTTCTACTACAGATAAATTATTAATCAAATTAAATTAAAAAAAGAGAACAGGTCTTATCTTTATTAAGCAGCGACATCTAGCGGCATGGATGTGTGCCAAACAAACATTATTTTTGCGTTGTTTCACCACTGTTACTTTCTTAAATTTTCCCAATATTTTTAATATCATATGTAAATACATTTTTATGCTTTCAGTGTTATTTTTTGTCTACAGTTTGATTCGTTTTATGCTTGTCTTCTCTGAATCGTCAGAAGAAAGCTTTATTTTGAAAATTACAAACCGGAAACAATACTGCTGTTGCTCTGAGTGGGCGTACGTCAGAGCAAGTGAAAAACTAAACTAAATATTGCGACTTTACAGTTATTTTTGTCTAATGCCAGCGTTTCTTTAGGACAAATGATGGAAACTGAAAACGTTAGTATAAATTAATACAAAGTTTTCTGTTCCACCTCGTGCTAACCGTGAAATAAAAACTTTTGTAGCTCCGTTTGTCATTACTTCCGTAGCTGCGGAGCTAATGGTTAGCTAAAAGTTAACAAATGAGGGAGTTCTGTTTGTCATAAGTTTTATTTCATTCAAAACTGTTTCTGACATAGTAGACAACACAATATTACGTATTGTCAGTGACGGTCTTGAAAGACACCAGTTTGTGTTTGTTTTTTTTTAGAGTACAGGAGAGCCGACCCACTTTGAGACCGTGGAGATTGTGAATGTCGACCGAAAAAAGGTGAAGATTCCCCGCAGGACCATCCACTTTGCCAACGGAGATACCATGGAGGAGTACAGCACTGATGAGGAGGAGGAAGAGGAAGAACAAGTGAAAAAAGAAGTCATTACAGTGGATACGGTGTGTTGGACTTAGAGGTCACATTTGGACTTTTTTCCATTGGTCTCATTAGTAACTGGTCCTTAGATTTTCTGAGTTTTTTTTTTTTTTTTTAGATTTGTTGTAAAACAAATTTTGTTGTTTTGTTTTTAGTCCAAACTGACCTGGGGTCCTTACTTCTGGTTCCAAATGTGGAGAATGGGCACCTCCACCATCTCAGGTAGATGTCAGATTGGTTACAACTCTTCAAACGTTTGTGTTTGGTGGATTTTCTCTATTAAAACATGTAAGATTATATCTCACTTTCTGTTATTTCATGTTTCCCGCAGTGTGTGACTACATGGGAGAGAAGCTGGCCTCTCTGTTTGGCATCACCAGTCCTAAGTATCAGTATGCCATTGATGAGTACTACCGCATAAAGAAGGAGGTATGGCCTCAGATTTTATACTCTTTGCCCCAAACCCTCATGTATAGAGCAACAAATGCTAAACGCAGYGTCTTACCGCAGGAGGAAGAGGAAGAAGAGGAGGACCGTCTCGCCAAGGAAGCAGAGAGTAACTTCGCATCGCAGCGGAGAGGYGAGCAGGAAGATTCTGCAGCTACGGTGAAGGATCAACCCGAGGCGTCCAGAGCCTCCTACGTAAACGTCAGCTTCGAGGTCGAACACGAACCCTCTCTCAGTCATCTGGACCCCAACAGAGTCCCGTCTCCTCTCCCCTCCTGAAACCCGACCCCTCACAAACCTCAAACAYTCACATCAAACCTTACCTTACTCAGCTACACAAACTAATATTATTTTTCTACAGTTGTTTATGTTGGTAAAATAATTTAATTAAAACACTAAGAAGGGGGAAAAAAAGACAAAGAATGTGTTTGAACAAGCCTTACATGTGGATGAAGATTTATTTTTAAGTCATCGATGTAAAACTTTGAGAGGAGAGCAAACTTATTTCACTTCAAATTAGCGTGGKTTGAAATTATTATAATGCTTTATTTTATTTTATTCTATGAAGAATAAGCTTAAAGTGGTGAGGTGGTTTGATCTTTGACAAACTGATCATTATTGAGCAGCTTTAACGGGTTTGAGTTTTCTGTCATTAAGATCTTTGGGTTTGTAGGTTTTGGGGAGACCTTAATCTGCATCAGTGTTGAGGCATTTGTACCAAAGGATCCAGAGAAATGTATGATTGTTACTGAAAGATATATTTAGGTACTGATATGCAAAATGACATTGAAGATGATGCTCAGTCATTCACACTATCAGCATTTCTGCTCTTTTCTCTGAAAGACGGGCATATGAAGCCCTAAAGACATTGTTGAACGATGGACCTGAAATGACTTTTACTCTGATAAATCTGTATAAAATGTACAGCAGAAAATAAATGTAGCATTTTAAAATAGGAACAGTAAAAACATCCAGTTTGAGATTTTTTGATTTATTTATGATTTCAGTGAGACGTCGAAGCAAACAGCTGGAAAATAAAAAATATATTCTCATTAACTGTGAACAAATGGTCTCATAAATGTAAAATTCTTTAAATGAAACCAAGGGCTGACTTGTTTAGAAGCTTAATTCTGTAATATTATTATAAATAAAGGTGACTTAGATATAAATTATTGATACCTGGTTTTGTAGTGGCAGTTTTTAGCCACAGCATCCCAGTTCTTTTAAATATGAAGTGTGGTTACTGTCTTCAGGTTTTAAAGTCCTCAAACTGTTTTTAGTCAGATGTGTCTGAGATTTGGAGTTGGACTTTAAAAAAGGGAAATGTATAAAARTATCTTGTGCTTCTTCTTAAGAATAGATTTTATTGGTTTCAAAAAGATGCCCACAGACTGCACATCCTTCAAGTGTCCTTGCTTAATTCATCTTAATTGTCTTATGAATKATTTTTATCCACTGATGCAGCTGATGAGCCTCAGATGTCCGTTGTTACTAAACACGTCCAGATATTTAGTGTAGTATTAATATTCCTTATGTGTGATGAATGTCAATTTATGCAAGAATCTTATTTCAACTGAAAACCTTCACTTTTGTACATGTATTTATATTTTCAGTTTTAATAAACTTTAATTCTTGAAAAAGTTGTCTTTATGACAAATGTCATGCTGGGTAAAATCAGCATTGTAAAGTAAGTACAAATACTTTGTTACTGTACTTAAGTATAATATTTGGGTAAAAACAATGGAAAGACAGGCTACACACCTAGATTTAAGGTAAAAAGTAAAAGGTCCTTTAATAAAAGAATGGACCAGCCATTAAATGAGTTGCCGTAAAAGGTCCATTCTTTTATTAAAGGACCTTTTACTTTTTACCTTAAATCTTGGTGTGTAGCCTGTCTTTCCATTGTTTTTATCCTGCTTTTGCTGTCGACGGAGCACCACCTGCACATCACCGTTCAGTGTGAGCACCTGTGCACCTGCCAATCTGGTCTGTATCTATAATATTTGGGTATCTGTACTTTACTTGATTTATTTTTCAACATACGTTTTACTTCTTATGTTTTAACACAATTATCTGTACTTTTTACTTACATTGAAAAAAAGGCAAGAAAAAGAAAGTTACTTTTATTTCCATGGTTCCTACAGTTTAAAGCAAGTTAAATTTAAGACTTTTTAATGCCAAGTGAAATTAAATTTAAGACCAATTTCATAATAAACACAAATGACAAAAAAATAAATGAAAGTATTTTTAGTTGAAGTATTCAAATATTGCTAAGAGACAAATTGTTTTTATTCACGTCTAACTGATTTTTCGTCAAATATAACAAAAACTTTCTTAGCAGTCAGTTTAACGACCCAAAATTTGAAGTTTTAGGACCCACAGTGGGGCCTTTACCCCAATTTGCTGCAGGTGAAACATTAAAGTACCCGTGACATCAAAATTTATAAGAAAAGTTAATGCATTTTTGGAAAGACATTATTAACATATAATAAAATGTATTTCACATTGCTCAGATA
>NW_013953576.1:72851-73123 GCF_001266775.1 Austrofundulus limnaeus
GAATTACACTCATCCTACTTACAATGTGTTAACATTTGTACGACTTCTGAAAGACTGGTTTAAGACATTTTAAGGCTAATTAAGGCCTTATTTTTGGACTGATGATTTAAAAGACTTTTAAGACTTTTTAAGGATCTGCAGGAACCCCGATTTCACTTTTGCTTGTTTTCATTCCAGCTTACAGCGGGTAAAATAAGTATTGAACACATCACCATACTAGAGGTGCTAATGACATGAAATTTTCACCAGATGTCAAAAACAACCCAAGTGAT
>NW_013953577.1:0-231 GCF_001266775.1 Austrofundulus limnaeus
GTCCATTCGAAGGCCCATCAGAGGACTGAGAGTCCAAGATAGTTCCTTGATAATTTGACTCGAGGTGACCCCTACATGTGTAAAAGTGAAAACAAACCAACCTGTTCTGCTGGTTCATCAATCGCTTAAACCTGGAATAAAGACAGACAAACATAACGCAAAAAGACTACAGATAGTTTTAATGTGAAAAACAAACTCTACTTACTCATCCTTATCCACAAAACCTGTCCC
>NW_013953577.1:2792-3182 GCF_001266775.1 Austrofundulus limnaeus
CCCCCGTCGCTGAACTGGGGAGATGACCTTCATCAGCATCTCCCTGTCGCCCTGTCAAATACATAAAACAAATTTACCAATCAATGAAGTACTGTAATGTAGTACACTGATAGTCTATTGTCTCTAAAACAAAACATATCATTTTCTATTCTTGCACAATTCTTTATATTATTTTTTTATAATCAGTAGTTGTATGATGGCTAGTCAGTGTTAATTTTGGTTTAGTGTGTATTATCAATAGTTTGTAAAGTAACTAGTGTGTGAAACTCTACTGATGCTGCTGTGACACCTGAATTTCCTCTCTGCGGGACAATAAAGGCTATTTCTATTCTTCTTAGTAGTGTCAGCTGGAGGTTCCCAATGTGACTGAGTTTATTATCAACCTGTAAC
>NW_013953577.1:7257-13167 GCF_001266775.1 Austrofundulus limnaeus
AAAATAGTTGTGATAATGTTAAATTAATACTGTTAAAATAATAAATATTAATTAAAGTTGCACTGTTTAATCAAATAAATTGGTAAAAAATAGTATATTTTTATTGTTTGGTTGCTAAATTTGCCACATTATTATTTTATTTAGCCATGTATTTACTTTTTCAAGCCATTTATATATTTCTACATTTATTTCCCATTATGATAGGTTTGGTCCTCCATATCCAGGGGCATCAGGGACACAAGAGTCAATAACTGCAATACTCACAGGGCTCAGGAAATGTATAATATACCCATACTGTCTTTAAGTCCATACAGAGAAATAAAAACATGATTCAGAAAATTATGATAAAGAAACATATTTTAGCTCCATCAGTAAATATAAAAGTACTGATTTGTACTTGTGGTATGATCAGCCACATGTGCAGCACCTGAAAGCTTTTCTATTGCCTCCAAATATCCTCATATTATTTTACAGCATGTCATTGGATATCCAGATCGTTTTATCTACTTCCACAGGCCTTAGGTTCTGAAATGTATTAAGTTGCTTTTTATTAAAAAACCCTACCTCTTTTTCAGGCTATTTTTCTATATCATTTTTAAAAAATGATCAGGTGATGATAAAAACAACCCAGAAAGTTGGCATCATGCCTGGATACATTTCTAGATTCAAAAACCAATACTTTTTAAGTATATTTGAAAACTTATGTTTCATGATGTTTTAAGGAATAGATTTGTTATTTTGCTGATAAAACAAGTCAAAATAAACATTTTGTTTCTATTACTGCTGTTCTTTAAACGTGTAAATCTTGTGTAATTCAAATGCAAAGCCCCTTAAAATTGTGTTGACTTTGTCTTTAATTTTTCAAGGGCTCTTTAGTAATAGTTATTTTATAACTCTGCATTTGATGTGATTTTGTTGTTTAGAACATGTTTAGAAATGATGGTTTACTATTAATAGAATATATGTTAATCTTCTGTTTTTACTTAGTCATTTTATTAGTTTAACAATGTTCACTAGTTTTCTAATAACGGTTCATAATGAATCATTAGTTAATTGAGATATTAATCTAATGTTCTTTGAGTTGAGTTAGTCTGCTCAATTTTACTCTGCTCATAAGAGTTGGTGTGTTGTTATGATGTTCTTAACCTTGGGTCTTTACACACAAAGACACACACTGCCTGTTACTTCCTGTTCGTCAGTCTTCTGTTCATCTGCTCTCCTTACCGGGACGACGAGGTGCTGGACGCCTCGGTGGCTCATTTCCTATACTGGGAAATGTTTTCCAACGTTTCTCCTGCAGCATAGTTTCTCGTTTCTTACAAGGACCTTATCTTTTTGGTGAAATACCATTTTTGTGTCAGGCTGTTCTGCCTGAAACCTGAAACCAACGCTCCTGCTGTGAGCTCCTCAAAGCTTCCTGGTCGACCTGCTGCTTTGCTGAAAGACCAAGTCCATGAGAAGGAACCTGAACCTGTATGCTGACCCAGAGAGGCCCCTCGGTTTGCGCTGAACAACAAGCGTCTACCCAGAGCATCTGGTCTTGAGTGGAGAGATTTCTGGACCACGGTAAAGGCTGAAAGCTGGCTCATATTGTCCCAGGCTCATTTCGCTCACAACAAATACATAACTTAACCTTAAAAACCATTTAGAACCTTAAAAGATCAATTTTTGTCTATTTGCCTGTCTGTCTGTCTCTTCCATAAATACACACGCACCTACATAACACACTCACACACACATCGGCCCTTCTTATACATAAATTAATCTGCTTTTGCTTAGATAAATTGTTAGAAAAATTGCTTGAAAGTAGAAACAATAACGTTTTTAGTGAGAACCCATTTTATTGTTCGTTGTATGTAACCAAATATTAATCATTCATTACTCTCTTTTAATAAAAGTCAGTTAACTTTAACTGGCCGAAATAAACCTGAACGACTTTGTGTGTTTCTGTGTGATTGATTGGTTGATTAATTTTTGCTACAACAGTACCATTTTCGAGCCAGGAAGGGAAACTCTTAATTAAATCATATTCATGATTTTTAACGAGGGTTTTCACTACACACTGAAGGCATCAAAACTATGATATGATGCATCAACGAAGATCTGAGCCTCCGTGCAGCCTTATATGAAGCCAGGAGGTGATTAGTGCTGCCAGCCAATCAGGATGGGAACAGGTGAGACATTCACCAAAATGCCTCACCTTCCATGTGTTCTTTAGCCCAAACAAGTCTCTTCTGCTTGTTGCCTGTCCTTCGCAGTGGTTTCCTAGCAGCCATTTTACTACGAAGCCTGATTCACGCAGTCTCCTCTTAACAATTGTTCTAGAGATGTGTCTGCTGCTAGAACTCTGTGTAGCATTGACCTGTTCTCTAATCTGAGCTGCTGTTAACCTGAMCTGTTCTCTAATCTGAGCTGCTGYTAACCTGACCTGTTCTCTAATCTGAGCTGCTGTTAACCTGCAATTTCTGAGGCTGGTGACTCAGATGAACATATCATTCGCAGCAGAGGTGACTCTTGGGGTCTTTCCCAATCAGTGGCTACACCCTCGCCCTACTCACTCCATTTGCGCATGCCCACGGAGGGTTGACCATATTAAGTCCCAACCGAAACCAATTACATACGAGGGCAAGTGGCTTATTAAGCCTTCCACAGCGAGTCAGCATCCAATGCAGACTTGAGCAGCACCAAATAGTGGTCAGCATGGAGGACGGGACGCATAAGTTCCACATATGTTTGTACACATATTTACTAAGTAAACACCTCACCAACAAATATAATTTCTCAAAGGCTATATAAATCATAAAAAAGAAGAAAAAAAGAAGAAAGGAAAAAAATAAAGAAAAAGTAAATAAATAATTTAAAAAATGTTAAAAGTGCAATTATTTTGACAAGTTATCATTGTTTGTTACAAATAAAGTCATATCTGAAGACTCTTTAAAATGTGGGCCTAATTAAATATTTTCGATGGTCTATTAAAAAAAGCGTCTTCTAAACAATCTTACAGCCATTCACTCGCTGCCAGAGCTTGGATTGTTACCATGATGACTGTCATAGTCTGTATTTATTTTCCTTAGTTTTCCTAGTGTTTTCTATGTTCCCCAGTGTGTCTTTGCCCAGCTGCCCCACATTACCTTGATTGTCACCCTTGTGTTTCTCCTCAGGTGTTTTCTGTTCAGTCATTAGTTTTCTGTGTATTTAAGCCCTGTCCTGTCTCTGTCTTTCGTCGGATCATTGTTTTGTTTTTGCATGTGCTTGTTTTGCTCTGTCTGCTTTGCTCTGCGTGTGTTCTGTTCCCCCTGCCTGTTATCCTCGTTTATCTAGTAAGTTTGCTGCAATCAGCCCTCTTTTTGTTACTTAAATAAATCTTTGTTATATTTTGAAACCTGCCTGCGCCCTGGGTCTGTCCCGTCACCAAACTCTCTCAATGACGACAGCTTCCTGTTCCGGTAGTGTGAGGAAAGCCTGTCCCAAAAGAGGAGGGTGTATAATTATACCTTACAGCGCCATCAAAGGGACTCAGTTCAGCTGTGAGTGTGCTTCACAGCGAGTATAGTGTGTAGGGCAGGGGTGCTCAACCTTTTTTGAACCAAGAGCTACTTTTGAAGTCGGCAGTTTGCCGAGATCTATTCGTCCAGTCTCAATATCAAAAAACATAATTTTTCGTCTCCCTACTCCTCACTTCTTTAAATAAAACAGATCGTAATGTGTTGCTAGTTTTATTTAATTTAAAGTATTGTCAAACTAAACTATCTACTTAACCATATATTTACCTACCAAAAAGATAAAATCCTTACTTAACTCCTGACAGAGAAACAGAAAAGTGATGCTCGAACAAAAAGGATCAATTTTTTTACCTCCTTCAATTAGAACTCCCTGTAACGTGAGCTATGATGGGTGGAAGCCTGCACATTGTGAGAACAACAGACTTAAATAACTTTGGAGCACGGGAACTCGTCTCCATTTATTCAAAGAACTCTCTTCTCTCCATACAGGGGAGGAAAAACAAAACATAAAACTAAAGTCAAAGCACACAATATAAAACTCTCTTGTTTATACTATTACAAAAAGTGACTTACGATGGTGCAGATTCACAAATCTCCAACAACTATTTCAAACCTCCATCTCTGTGCAGCATACAGGATGGTGTCATCTGTAGGTGCTGAAGGCCTCAGTCCCTCTCTGGTCCAGACTGCCGGCTCCAGACCTTTCAAAGAGTTCCACCTGTTCACCACCTGACAAGACACACAAACAGCCACGTTAGGTAGAGAAAACCAACTGCAAAACAAACAAATAAATAAATAACACAAGGGTGCCAGTCAGTGTATAAGACACTAGTCTGGTCTAAAATGTAATAAAAAAAACAACATACAGACACATCGTGACATGTCTAGAGGAGACAACTTTTAATGCAAGAAGCTTTATAAAAATGAATGTATGTCTACCTTAGTGGGACTTCTAACACTGCCCAGGATCTCATAGATGGGCAGTATGAAGTGTAACAAGCATGTCTCCAGATGATCACCTAATCTTTGTGGATCTGTTCTTTGACTTGATGATTTTCATGTGAGAGAAAGCAGACTCCAGAACTCTCCATCCATGTGACTTGTTGCTCTGGATTTGATCCCAATGTCATTTTGCAGAGTCAAAACCTAATTTTCAACACCGGAGCAGTCCAGCTGAACCACGAATTAGGACACATCCATCCATCCTGGTGGACAGCTGCTACAGCCACTTTTATTTTTAAAATCACGGGAAAGCACGTCTGCAGCATCAAAAGCTTCTTTTCAAAAACTACTGTCATCGCTGAAAAAATGTTTTCCACAGTGTTTTTTTTGTGTGTGTGTGTGTTGAGGCAGGTACAGGGCTGCATTAGCAGCCTTATCTTAGCTTAGGAGTGGGAATCCAGCTCATAGCGTTTGTGCATTGTTTTGAAAGTAATGCAGTTCCACATTATCCTTTTTGGACAAGCCAAGGCAGCGCTCGAATTACATATGAGTCCTCTTCCCACTCCAGGTGAAAATAAAAAGGTTTTATTTGCTTGTTAGCTGTCTTTCGTTCATTTTTTTCCCGCCTCGCTGCTTTGTTGTGAACACGGGACCCTAAATTCTCGCGAGACCGTGTTCGGAGTCAGTAGCGTGCACAGACATTTTCCGGGGCAGGTGCTCAAATCGAAAAAGAGGGCATCTTGTCTGGTGCACGGAATCAGTGGCTGTCCTAATAATGTGAAATTACAGACACATCTTGTACATTGTGCATATTTATCTATTTTCAATCAGATTTTTTTCCTTCTGATACAAATGTTTAATATTCAACACTCTACAGGTTGGTTTCTGTAACAAACTGGCAACAACAGAACAAAAACTAGTAATGACAATTTTTGTGGTGTTTATAAAATAACTATACTCAAGTTTATTTTCGCAAAATTACTAATGGCTTTTTTGTTCTATGGAGGATCTTCCTTCAATCTCTCCATCACAGAGCTGTTTCCATGATCTGAATTCTAACAATTCAGCTTCATTGTGTCTGACGAAGAATGGCAGGAAAACATAGAGCTGCTTCTCTGCTATAGCTAAAACACCAACAATATGAAATATGTTTATTTGGGTGAAACTGCTTGGTGACAAAGTTCAGTGCAATAAATTACAACATTTAAACTAATCAGACTCTAAACTACTGTCAAAATGTAACACTCTAACACAGGGTCGAATTCACAAGGGGGCAAATTTTCCACACTTAGTCCAGATCAAGAGCCAATTTCTGCTAATATTTATTGAAGCAAAAGCAAATTATTCTTATTATACTAATTTTATTTTCCAAATTATGGTTTATGTTCCATTTAGAACACCCAAAACCTGACAAAAAATAGATTAAATTTAAAAAGAACTCATTGTTAGCATTCATTATTCAATG
>NW_013953577.1:13789-15268 GCF_001266775.1 Austrofundulus limnaeus
ACCAAAAGCAGGTCAGATGATCTGTGCTGTTATCTGTCTGTCCACAGACTGACAGGCAGCTTTCCGAACTGTAAGTTTCTTGTACACAGTTGCTTCAATGTGTGTTTTCCTTCAGGAAAAAAAAGTTTGGCAATTTTCTCTCTGATAATCATCTTTCACTTTCCTCAAGTATTTTCCAGTTATTGTGCTGTATTTTTGACATAGTTTCCATCACATTCTGCATAAATAAAATCCATTTTCTTTCACGTGTTTAGATATTTATTTTTAACACAGTGTCGGTGGCGCGCAGGACACGCTGCTGCGCGTTTGATTGGCAGCTGCTGCGTCTTTGCCTTGTTATGCCTTTTTTTCTCCTTCTGCATAGAATGCAGAGAGAGAAATTAGGAGGCATTTTCTAATGGTTGTAAACTGCAGCCAATAAAAAACGTCTGTCAATTGTTTCCCTTTCTTTATTTTCTTTCTTCTTTTTATGTCTTGTTATAATTTGAGCAGTCAAATGCGGGACTTTGTTTCAACTTGCGCGACGCCAGGACAAGAGAGAAACATGTGAGACAGTCCCGCAGTTTGCCTGGGGCTGTAGGGAAATTACCTGCTGGTTATAACTTTCCTCTGTTGTGTGAATGAGAGAATAGAGAGGAGCTGCTTCTGCAGCTCTCCTCCTGTCCGAGCGCGCAGCGCGTTCACTGCGGGACAGCGAACAGGATTGCTGCGGGCACGGTTTGCGTGCGCATGTGTGTGTGGTGAATGGAGGGTGTGAGAGCCAAATTAGTAATATTAATACTGTTGCCATTATAATTGTGCTGTTAAAATATAAGCAATTACCCTTTACCTGTTCAGATCTAATACCAGTTAATAATGACATGAATGTTGGAGTGAGCCATACAAAACCATTCAGACACAGCTGTGTGGACTGATTAGCTTTTGTTTTAATCTGTCTCCGACAGGCATCAGCCAAGCAGTGGGCAGAACCTGGAAACACATCCAGAAAACAAAACCTCTTCATTTCCTGACTCCGCCTCATGACATTTGTTAAAGGGGCAGGCTACTCCTATATGGAGTCAAGATGTCAGACATCATCCCTCACACTAATGTTTGATCCCTGTTCTTATGTGTTGTTTTTAAAACAGACATGTATCTGACTAAAAGCCTCCTGAGTATGTGAGACCCTGATCAAGAGCCCCACACAACCCAGTCTGCACATAAAATCATCAATTAAGTCAGAGATAACCACATTATAGATTTACTGTCCACCTAATAAAAGACTATACAATGTGTAGTGTCTTTATAAATCAGTAGTAAACAACCCCAATAAATTTCTTCAGTTCCCCCTTTTCACATGACAACTAGTCATGTGACAACCCATTCTCACTCCCGACTTGTCACATATTGACGTTTTTCAAAGGTCCCTTTGCGTCCAATTTTGACGCATCAGGTACCCCCCTTGCGTCATATTTTGACGGGATGGGGCGGAATCTGTTG
>NW_013953577.1:15573-18622 GCF_001266775.1 Austrofundulus limnaeus
CCGCGGGCGGCAAGGACTGACGCGAGGGGGGTACCTGATGCGTCAAAATTGGACGCAAAGGGACCTTTGAAAAACGTCAATATGTGACGAGTCGGGAGTGAGAATGTGTTGCATGTGAACGTTAAGGAAATTTATAATCAAAAATCCTAAATGTTCGCATTAAGCACTATGTGTCTGCAATTATTCTAAGCGTGACAGCACCTCATGGAAATTTACTAACATCCCACCCCTGGTATAAAGTAAAACGATCCATTTATTCCACCCCAGCAACGAAATAGAAAACACAACCTGAACTACCATTAAATCCTAACCAGGCCAGCTGTGTTTATTCTTTTGAGGCCAGAGGTTCCAGAACATGGCCTACCGTCGGGAACAAGTCCTCAGCACTGTTCCATCTCCCTCCACTCTGTGACAGACTGTCCTGGTTACTAACTGAGACAACAACATCCTAGTGTATTAAGATTTAACCTTAGCTTATTAACAGTTAAACCATACAATGAACAGTAAAAATCATTGATTATCATTAGCAACAATTGTGATTGGCCTCAACTAAGTTCATGTCTGCTACGTGTGTGTTTTTATATCAGTGTTACCTTTAATTACTTAAAATGTTAGCTAGGGATGTTGGGGCTTTTTTCGCCACGCCGTCACTCCTTGTCCTCTCAGTATAGATTGTGCGATGGTCCCAGGGATGGATTCCTCCTGTTATCACATCTGGTAGGCCAAGGGTGGATGTTGCTCTGACAATGCTTAAGCTAGTTGTCTGGGAGATGGTCTTTGAATACACTCTTATGAAGAAGCCACCATCAAAAACAACCACCATAAATGCAATCAGACCACTAACCCAGCCACCATTAGAGACTCAAGCCTTTTTATTTTTACCATGTTTACCAACCACTGAGAAATCACTGTGCTAAACCATCTCCTCAGACTGCTTTCCACACCAGAAATTAGCCAAAGATTATTCTACTTTAACGGGCCACCACCCAAATGTCCAGCTAACTACTCCTCAATAATCAAGCAGATAACATAATTCAAATGCCACCGATCATGTCAGTTAACTTCAATTTACCTCCTTACTGCCACCCTCTGGCCCAACATGTGTAACTGTTTTCTAATTTAAAAAACCCTGGTTTGACATAAACTGTAACTCAACCTTCGACATCTGTTGTACCCCCTTTAACAACCACCAGCTTAAATTTGAAATCCTGAAAGAGAATTGTTACGCATGCGCAGATATTTGTTCACATCAGATTGATAAAATCAGTCAGCTGTATTGTCCTGAAAATTAAACATTAGTTTTCACCACTCAGTAAAATCTTGTGAATTGCCACCTGTAAGCCAAATATTTATTACTCCAAGCTTGAGACCTGTGGGATATATGTTTTTATACAGTCAAAATTATAAAGTTAAACATTATCACACATGTTGTCTTTGCACTGGACTCAAACAGTTTTTTTCTGTTCCACCTGCAGTCACATCCAATGTTTCTGTCATATCAGTTTCACCCATGGAGGTTTGTGTTGACCTGTAAAAACCTTGATCTGAATGATCTATTCACAGAGCAAAGACGAAACAGAATCAACACCCCTTTCACTGGAATTGCAGTGATATGTCTTTCTGCTGTCTGACCCTTTTAATTGACCTTTTGAGTGCATCACAACAAAGCTGTTATATACATTCAACACATTTAAAAACCTTTAATTCTCCACTTGCATTTTGGGAGAGAGGAAGTCATCATTGCCACAACATTCAGTTAAATGTTTTCCTCCCCCTTTTCAGGTGGGCTCCTCTGATTGGCCAAAACCTCTCTCTTACTCCTGTAAAACAAAAAATTTCCAATGTTATCATCACGTCAAACACAGTAATAAGCCCGATTCATCATTTTAAGTAATCATTCCCCCTAAATCCAGCATAACTTAATAAGAAGTGCAACCACGGGCGACAGATGGAGCATAACAAAAAAAAAGCGGGTTCGACAGGCGCACTTGATGGTCTGGAGGGAAAAGGGCAGGTGCTCAAGCGCCACCTGACGTCTATCTGTGCACGTCCCTGTTCGGAGTGCTGTTTCACTGCACGCAAAACTCGCGAGACTACGTCTGTGAGCGAAGCTAATGAGCCGGCTCATCAGCTGTGCTGGGGAGGGCGGAGGGAGTGTGTTCAAGGCTGGAATGTCAACTCCTCCCGCCTTCCACCTCCACCACATCTGCCGGAGAGCTCAGCGAGCAGACATGAGTCCCGGGCCTGAGCGCAACTGTTGCTCTCAGCTGACGAGCCGGCTCTCAGCTGTTAGAGGAAGGTTGTGCTCCGTGAGCTACCAGGAACCAGCTGACGAGCTACCGGTCGATCGTGATTGACTGGTTGAGCACCCCTGGTGTAGGGAGTAGGGCGAGGGAGTAGCCACTGATTGAGAAAGGCTGTTGGTCTTCCTTTCCTGGAGTGGTCCTCATGTGAGCCAGTTTCTTTGTAGCGCTTGAATGGTTTTTGCAACTGCACTTGGGGACACTTTCAAATTTTTCCCAATTTTTCAGACTGACTGACCTTCATTTCTTAAAGTTATGATGGCCACTCATTTTTCTTTACTTAGCTGCTTTTTTTTTTCTTGCCATAATACAAATTTTAACAGTCTATTCAATAGGACAATCAGCTGTGTACTGTATCCACATTCTGCAAAACACAACTGGTAGTCCCAACTCCATTTATAAGGCAAGAAATCCCACTTATTAAACCTGTGACAGGGCACACCTGTGAAGTGAAAACCATTTAAGGTGACTACCTCTTGAAGCTCATCAAGAGAATGCCAACAGTGTGTGAAGCAGTAATCAAAGCAAAAGGTTGCTACTTTGAAGAACCTAGAATATAAAACATTTTTTCAGTTGTTTCACACTTTTTTGTTAAGTACATAATTCCACATGTGTTAATTCATAGTTTTGACGGCTTCAATGTGAATCTACAATTTTCATAGTCATGAAAATAAAGAAAACTTTGAAGTAGAAGGCGCGCCCGAACTTTTGGTCTGCATTGTTTGTATGTATACTGTATATATATA
>NW_013953577.1:18997-23843 GCF_001266775.1 Austrofundulus limnaeus
TGTGAATGTGAGTGTGAATGGGTGAATGTCTGTTAGTGTAAAGCGCTTTGGGGTCCGGAGGGACTTGAAAAGCGCTCTATAATTTCAGTACCATTTACCATTTAAATGTTTACTGTATATACTGGAAAGCTTGAATCTAGATGTTTTATTGTCAATTTTCACCTTATAAATTACTAAAAAAAAAGCAAACAAAAAACTATGTCTCTGGGCTCTTATTATTAAAAACAAAGCAAACGTTTTAGATTTGCACAAAAAAAATTACCCATCATAAATATGTCTGCATTAATTTTTATCCCAGTTTCAGGTTTAAAACACAAATAGATTGAAAAACCATCACTTCATGCTCCAGAAGCAAATCATTAAAAAAAGTTTCAACCCGATTAGACTTACAGATAATTAAAAATATTAAATCAAGGTCATACTGTAACAAAGAAAGAGTTACAGAAACTAATAGTGTCGTGAAAAACTGAGCAAAGAGCAGAGCATCCATTAGTTCAAACGGTGCATCTTATGGTTCCTGAGGGACCGTAACTGTTTAACAACAAAGGGTGTTGTAACGTTAATGTGTCAAGTAGAGAAGTGGCTTCATTAATAGTCCTTAGCTTGGATACAGTGTGCAGGCTGAGGAGTTTGTGCAGCTTTTGACCTAAAAGGTATCTTGGTGAATGAAAATCAGAACATGGTAATGCCCACCTCGTTATGTAGCCCACACGCTCTGGCCTTCACACTGTTTTATGTAACTAGAAACGCAGCAGAAGACTAAAAACAGAAAAGGCAGAAACACTGAATAAAATGGCAGATATGAGGGAGGAGGAGAAAAAGATTTAGTCATACAGGAAAGAGAAAAGGTATGTAATAAAGGGAAACTATGAATAAAAAGACAACTCATTTACCTTGACCTTAACAGCATCGTCAAATCTTAAGGGTGAGAACCTTTGTTTGATCCAAGTTATCATTAATAAGGAGTTTTATAATTCTTAAATTAAATCCTTGTAGAATTGCACAGCTCTCTCTACCTCGAATGCATAATTTTAAAACAAATATCAAATGCAATCTGTTAGCAATCAAAGAACGTGTTGGTGATACTGCTCAGTGATGGCTGGTATAAGTGGGCTACCCCTCCCTGATGTTCACAGTAAAAATTTTAAAATAAACATTATAAAATTATAATATAATTATATACAATTTATAAAGAACAACTTAAAAATAAACAAAATTTAAAAATAATATATCTCATTTTGTGAAATTTACAAGGAAAACTGGTGCTAARCCACCTGGGAAGATCCCAGGGTTGTTCTGCAGGGCTAACTATTCACAGCCCATTTTCATGTAATGTGTGTCCTGGTTCAGAATGATCGACAGGCGTCTCGCCACGCCCCCTCCTTTTGCGGCTCTTTGGGGCTAATTCAGTTCAGCCCAGGATCAGCCCAAAGCCACAGGATTCAGCCACTTAGGGTGGATTTACAAAAACATGCCTCCAGTGCCAAGGGCCAGTGTATGTGGGCGTGGTTTGGCGTAGATTGACGGACACGATGCGAACAGCATTAGCATGTCAAGAAATTGAGGCACTAAACAACCTAGCTAAGTTTCTTAAAACAAAAAAGTGTTTTAGACCAGAACACACAAGGAGAAGCTTAAAGTAAAGGGCTTGGACCCGATCAGCTGAACATGACAAGCAGCAGAACACAGACAGAGGGAGAGTCTACACTCCATTGTTTTCCAAGAACTGGATTAGCAACAGGCTAAGCTAACTGCTTTTAGCAAAGCTAATGGTTTGTTTTGATTCATTGCCTCGTTTTTAAAGCATCAGGATCTGACCCAGCATGGATTTAAACAGGTAAGAAAAAAGCTAAAATACTTTTGTAATAATTTTAATCATAGTAGTGCTATAATGTAGTTGTGCTTTTAATCATAGTATAATAGTTATATTGTTTTATAATTGTTAACACAGCTTTAAATATAATATAATATAATATAATATAATACCTTAGAGGTGCAACAATTTGTTGTTAATAAATTAACATGTGTATTCATAACTTCAGTTGTTTTCTATATATCGAACATTATACTGTAAAGTTTATTTGTAGCCATCTCCATACTGAATTAAGTTTGTGCATTTATTTTTTTAGGTTTATGACATCATCTTGAGCCATTCACAAGCATCTGATCAGAGCTGCAGGCAGACATTCCTGCAGGTCTCCATTTCACCATCATGGAGGATGCAATGCTGAACAGGACCAAGCTAAACACTGAACAGGCTTTTATGAGTTCAGGAGCTGCAGTGGTGCTGTGGAGCTCTTCATGGAGAACAATCTGCATATTCAGATTGTGACTCTGCTGAAGATTCTCATCACATCTCTTCTGACCACAGCTGAATCTGAGAGGAGCTGAACACTGAAGACAATCCAGACTTTCCTCAGGTACAACATCACATCTCACACTGACCATGCAATATAAGAATCTGGTTAAAACATCCCTGAATTTAACCAGAGTCATGGAGAAATTTGCTTCTCGGTAACAAAAGAGCAAAATTTATGTACAAAAATAAAACACTACATGACATTGTAATGCTGTTTTATTATTGTCATTTGTTTAATAAATACACTGGCGTGATACAACTTAGTGCATGTTTGATTGCTTGTTGGGATACGTCTATTTTGGAGCCCCACCTGGAGAAAATTCCACCAGCCGCCACTGATACTACTTCACCAATGTTTAGGTCATATCTGTAAAAATGACTGATTTATAGCCATTTATCTGTTGCTTGATTGTTGTGACAGCTATTTTGAATCAGGCTGAATCCACAGATTAATCAATTGTAGATTCATTTCCAATAATTACTTACTTACTTAATTACTGGAATTGCATTTTAATCCACCTAAAAGACAAATAGATACAAAGACAATTACATGATTACATTCCTCTCATGGCAGAGGGTTTTTTATTATTATTTTAAATCAAGTGCTAAGCATTATTCTAATTCTGCTGAAGCAGTATATCAGACTGTTAAAACAGTATATGATATTATCATTTATTTTCTTTGTGTATTTACATTGAGACATTTGGGCCACTTTAAACAGACCAGAGTTTGTTTTCTCCATTTGTCTGGAGTCTGGACCTTTTATGCAGGTGTGAATGTGTAACTCTTTAGTGTTTTAGGATAAGTCAAAAGTTACAGACCAGCTGCTAGGTTCTACAAGGTTACACTAGCAGAGGTGCCAACCTGGTGTTATCTCAAATCATAATGATTGTCTCGGAGCATTTGCGTCGCGCAGCGTGCGTTCCTTTTTGGCAGTTTGTGCACATAAAAAAATATATATGGAATTTATATCTTTAAACTTCAAAGTATTCATACAAACCTACTTATTTCTAGACAGAGAGATTATAAGTAACAAGTGCTGAAACAAAGTTTATTAAATTGGGTCCTTTATGAACATAACTTTGCGAAACGGTACATACATCTATCCTATTATTGGGTCTCCTTTATTCATTCACCCTTCTATAATCAGACTCAACAGCTGAAGATGAATTTGTAGTCATAGGGAATTCTTGTCACAATATTTAAACTGAATAAGGAGGAAACTATATTTGTCTTTTAAAAATAATAACAGATGAATAGTCTTTTCCATTACTGAGTCCGGCTCCTCTCGGCTCAGTTCGGTCTGGTTCGGAGTGGTAACGTCTATTAAAAGTAGCTGCTGTATATATTGTCTGACTTTTATTTTGTTAAATAAAGATATTATTGGCATTGCTATTTGTTTTTCATTGAGTTAAATCCATAAAGAAAAAAAATCAACATATTTACTCACACTCCTAGGCATAAAGTGTGCAGTAACTGTAATTTAATTTATTAGAAAATCATTTTGGTTTTGTTTTACTGCATTTATAAGCAACGGTTTGATGTAGCAGGGTGTGTAATCTGTAAATAATAATCATACCCTGCTACAGAAAACCGTTGCTTATAAATGCAGTAAAACAAAACCAAAATGATTTTCTAATAAATGATATTACAGTTACTACACACTTTATGCCTAGGAGTGTGAGTAAATATGTCGATTTTTTCTTTATGGATTTAACTCAACGAAAAGCAAACAGCAATGCCGATAGTATTTTTATTTCACAAAACAAAAGTCAGACAATATATAACTACATTTTAAAAACCACACAACCACCTTAAAAAGTACTTTAAAGTCTGAATGTAACCAGAGCTCTAGTCCCACGGCTTTGAGCCACTCCCGCTGTTGTTGTGGTCCTTCACTGCTCTGAAAACGGGCCCAATATATTTTTAGCTTCTCCCAGCGCTCCGCCATCATTTCAAACATCCAGGCAGCTTCACTGGCCAATCGTGACTGCTACACGCTTCGGCACCTCCACACCCCAAATGGTGCCGGCTTCAGTACTACCTCGAGAGGAGGTCCAAAAAACTGGGCAGAGTGCGGCCGGGAGTCACAGTGGAAAGACCGAAAACGGGTGCGGAATGGGGTGGAGCCAAACCGAACTGCGTAGGTGGAAAAATGCTGTTGCAGCGGGAGGGGTTCCCAGCAGCTCAGCTGAATGAATAGAGCTCGGCACAAGGCCAGATCATAATAGATGTCTAGTATGCCATAATGGTCCAGAGCGGGTCTCAATATCATAATGATTACGGTGAGATCGTAATGGTTGGCATCTCTGCAATAGGAGCCAAGGTAGTGCAGAATGAAATGGCTTGAGGCAGGAATTGAGCAAAAAATTGTTATTATTGAAAAAAATTATAAAATACAATTTAACAACAATAACAAAAACAATAACAAGCTGGCATTTCAAAATCAAAATCCCAGTCCTATTGAGCTCAATATTTCAGTGTCTT
>NW_013953577.1:26057-27679 GCF_001266775.1 Austrofundulus limnaeus
ACACGGACTTTAAATGTGGTTTTATAACATCCACACTGGAGAGGTTGATGCGCCCTGTGCGTGTATCCAATGCATGACTTTTGCTGTCCTGCTGTTCTAGTTGGGGAGGGGTCTGTGGGTCAGGGAGGGGTCTGTGGGTCAGGGTCGTCTGAGGAGGAAGCGGATGTATGGAGCTGCGCACGGGAACTTTTATTTAAGGTTTAAGTTTTTTTTATTTCAAAGGTCCTCATGGCTCAGCAGCAGAAGCATAAATATTACTGTTAAGAAAGCTGATGATAAAGTTGAATAAAAATTTAAGTCTGATGAAGTTAAATTAAATCTCTGACAGTGTTCATTACACAGTGTGGCTCTAATTCCTCACTTCACCATCTGTGTCACAGTTTCATGTCTCCAAAATGAGCATACGCATGGGTCAGAGCTGGTGTGAGGCACTGCACATTTTCACGTCAAGTTTGGATTTTATAAATCATAACCTTGGCGTAAAAAGTGGCGTACGCAAGTTTCTGGGCTCAAATTGTGCGTACGCCAGTTTTATAAATCTGACCCCTGGGCTCAAATTGTGCGTACGCCAGTTTTATAAATCCGACCCCTGGTGAAGAACACTGGCACGCTCTGAAATAGATAAAGTAATTTGGGCAATATTGTCATTATGATCACATTGATTCTACCCCCAGGGATAGAGACAGGGATGCCCATGTAGCGATGTCCTTCTTAAGGTTCACCAGGAGAGGCAGAAAGTTTGCTGTATAAAGATCTTTGTGACTGTGAGTAATCCAAATACCAAGGTATTTAAATTTGGCAGAGCTAATTTTGAAAGGAACTGGACCCATATGCTGCTCTTCTATTGGGATCACAGGCATCAATTCAGTTTTTTGAAGGTTAACCTTATAACCAGATATGTTTCCAAACTTTTGAAGTAAAAGAAGTAACTCAGGAATACTAAATAAGGGATCTGAAATATAAAGAAGAGTATCATCAGCGTATAAGGATACTTTATGTTCAGTGCCAAACCGATTGATACCTTTAACCTTAGGGCTGGTCCGTAAAGACACTGCGAGTGGTTCAATCACGATTGCGAATAAGAGTGGCGAGAGTGGGCACTGTCTCGTACCACGTTCCAATTCAAAAYAGCTGGATAGATTACTGTTAGTGCGTACTGCTGCCATTGGCAAGGTATATATCAGCTTCACCCATGAAACAAATTTAGGGCTGAAGTTAAACATCTCCAAGGTCTTAAAAAGATAGTTCCACTCCACCCGGTCAAAAGCTTTCCCGGCGTCCAGCAAGATTAAAATTTCATTGCAATTGTGACCGGGTGGAGCAGAAGTGTACAACACATTAAACAACCGCCTGATATTAAAGAAGAATTGACAACTTTTAATATAACCGGTCTGGTCAGGTGAAATAATTGTGGGGATAATCTGTTCGACTCGTTTTGCCAACATCTTTGTAAGAATTTTWACATCAGTATTTAAAAGCGATATTGAGCGATATGAACTGCAGCTCAAGGGGTCTTTATCCCTCTTTAAAAGCAAGGAAATTACCGCCTGACGCATAGACAGTGGCAATAATTGTGTAGCCAATTCCTCAAAAACTAATAACAACAGGGGAGAAAGTAGATC
>NW_013953577.1:28513-34575 GCF_001266775.1 Austrofundulus limnaeus
CCCAAACAGTGCTGAGTGGCATCCCAGGAGTCCAATTAACATCAATAAAAAACTTAATTTCGGAAGCAAGCATATCAACTAAGTCTTCGTCAGATAATAGTGTCGGATTAAGTCGCCAAGGACGATAGACCGATTGCGTAACAGGAACGTTCAGTTTCATTATGAGCGGACTATGATCAGAAATGACTATCGCTCCATAATCACATTCACTCACTAAAGGTAAAATCYRWTTATCGAGGAGAAAGTAGTCAATCTGTGAATAGCTCTTATGAACAGGGGAAAAGAACGAATACCATATCAGGGTCAGATTTCGAAAATGCCACATGTCAACCACTCCATAGGTGTTAAGAAATGAATTAATTGACTGGGCCGATTTAGAAAGAGAGATCCTCCCCACTGTACTACAATCGAAGGATGAAAGCACACAGTTCACATCTCCCCCAATTATGAGATTATGTGTTGAAATATTAGGTAAATTTGAAAAAAGCGTATTAAAAAATGTTTGGTCATCCCAATTTGGAGCATATACTGAGACTAAAATGACAGGAAGTGCAAATAGTTTTCCCACCACAATAGCATAACGTCCAGCAGCATCCGTTTTAACACTGGATGCCATAAATTGCACCTGTTTACTAACTAAGATGGCTACCACTCTCAATTTAGATTGGAAATGAGACTGAAACACCTGACCAGACCAGCGCCTGCTTATATTTGCACGTCTGCCTTGCGCAAATGGGTCTCCTGCAAAAAAGTAATATTAGCATCAAGTTGTCTTAAATGTGTCATAACTTTCCTAAATTTCACTGGACCATTGAGGGATTTCACATTCCAACTCACACAGTTAACTGGGTGACTGTTGATGAACCTGTTAATATTAGAACTGCTCATGTATGGTCAATCGGTCTGTAGTACAATATCCACAAACCATCACAAAAGATAACCTGAAAAAGACATTCTCAAAACAAATAGATCTGGTATAGTCCCACCCCTTTCTCCTAAATAAAACACGGAGAACCCAACTAACAAAAAATCCACACATTTGTGCTTATACTGGGGGGCTTAACTCCCTGCCTGGACTCCCGCCACAACTAAATAACAGTGACAAAAAAAATAAAAAAGGGGTTCCCTTACTTTAAAGTATTATTACTGTTTATGCTCCTTGCTGCACTTATAAGTAAATCACTAACCAAGATCTGGACAGACCCCCTGTGAAACTCTCATACATAGAACAAAAAGAGGAATGTTGTCCCTCGGAATAAAGTCTTAAATTAAATCAAGATATAGTGCGGGACATAAAGTTGGAAGGTTCATTACAACCTGACAGTCATACTGGATCGATGAGAGTTGGACCTGCGGTCAACGCCGGTCCTCGTTGTCCGTCGCTGAGATGATTTTCTTTTTAATGTAGTCCATTGCTTTATTGGCATCCAGGAACTCCTTGTTTTCCTCCCCATGAGACATGTGGAGCCGTGCAGGAAAAAGCAAGCCGTAGCGGACATCTCGTCGGTTGCGAAGAAGCCTCCTCGCCTCCGTAAACGCCGCCCGAGCCCTGGCCACAGCCGCCGTGTAGTCAAATGTGATGATAATCGGTGCCTCCTTAAAACGAAGATGGCCGTGGCTCTGCGCCCGACGCAATATTTCCACACATTCTTGATAATAGTGCAACTTAGCAACAATAACCCGCGGCTTATCGCCTGACTTGTTCCCACCTGGAGAGCGATGTGCTCGGTCAAMCAGTGGCACTTTATCCATCTGTAGAACCTCTGCTAGCAGCTTAGCCACTGCTGAAGTGGAGCCGGATTCTGGTTTCTCAGGAACTCCACTAATCCGCACATTACACCTTCTCATGCGCCCTTCCATATCGTCACACTTCTTTTTGAGCCCATCGACTTCTTTCAGTTCCAAGACAGGGTGCGTAGAGTAACAACCTCATCGGACCAGGTTGACAAGCCATCCTCCACCTCTTTGACACACTGCTTAAGGTGGTCCAGGTCGGCGCGTAGTAGCATTGTGCCGTTAGCCACTTCCGCTCTCACCGCTTGTAGATCTCCTTTAATAAGAATAAACTCTTCAGCCAAAGACGCTTTTATTTCGGATTTGATCACAGTTGAGAGATCGGTTTTTATAGCGGCAAGAATGTCAGACTTCAAGGAGAGTGTGTCCAACTCGCCGCGGGAGGGAGAAGGAGGTACCGAAAATCCGGCTTTAGCTGTAGTCTGCTCCGAGGCGGCGTCGGGCCTAACAGCGGCAGAGCTAGAATGTTTGCCTTTCCTCGAGTTTGTCGCCATTCTTCTGCTCTTCCAGGCAAGAATCACTCAGGGGTCAAGTCCGGATAGACCAAATGCTCAAAACAGCAAGGACTTTTAGTAGAGAACCACAAACAGAACAAGTCGGAGCGGGAGCCCATGCGACACACGTCTTACTCCTCCGCCATCTTGCCCCCCTTGTGACCGTTGAGTGGTTTGTATTGTTACCACATAGATGTTCGCATGGAGGAGAAGAAGGAGGTTCTTCAATGGATGTTCAGTTTCTTTAATCCCCCCCCCCCCACACACACACACACACACACACACACACACCAGCAGTACGTCCTGCATAGCGGGAGGGGAAAAAGGTAGAAAGGGTAGAAAGGCAGCGGGGCAGCTGCAGCCGAACCGGACCGAACTTCAGTCAAACAAGACTCAACACTTTTATTCATGTTTTAAACTAGCGATCTTGTGAGCAGCTGCAGCTTTATGCTTTTATTTTTTTCTGTCAGGCTGTCGCGGAGCGCTCCACCTCCTCTGTTCGGGGCTGGTGAGGCGGACAGAGCTCCAGTTCCTGATCCACGGAGCCAACATGAGTCGGTCCCAGACTGAGCTGACTTGATCAAGTCTCTCTCTGCCTCTGGTGAGGAGGGGGGTGAAAAATCATCTAGCTCAGACCGTTTAGAGATGTAATGCGATACTGCGATACTGTGTTCACTCTCCATGTAGCATCAATTATGCTAACGCTAGCTGCCTGTCACATTCTCTCGTCCTGGCCACACCTCCACTCTCTAACACCCCCTCCCCTACCCACTTTGATGCATTTTTCTAATTTCGCCTTGGGGTGGAGTTATGTTATGGAGCCCGCTGGGGGTCAGTGGTGAAAAAAGAAAAACAGCCGCCGGAAATCCTTGCACACTGATTGCTAAACTGAGAGCACAGATTAGTAATCCGTGCGCACGGATAACTAATCTGTGCTCCTTTTCTGTGCTGTACTTTGACTTTAGTGAACAAAAAAAAAAACACTCCTTAGGCACTTTCTGAGCTGATGAACGACAGCTCACACAACCACCCTCCAGATATCAGTAATCCGTGCGCACGAATTACAGAAACCGTGAGCACAGTTTAGTAATCCGTTCGCTCAGTTTATTAATCCGGGCGCTCAGTTTAGTAATCTGTTCGCTCAGTTTAGCAATCCGTGCACACAGTTTAGCAATCCGTTCGCTCAGTTTAGCAATCCGTGCACACGGATTTCCAGCGGCTGTTTTTTTTTTCTCCCACTGACCCCCGGTGGGCTCCGTATTATCTTTTCACAGTGGGGTAAGATACAGTACACTTTAACATCAACAAACATAACAAATAGTACATCCAACCAAAAGAAAATAGTGCAAAAAAATAACTTAAATTGCTTCCTTATGTCACTGTAAACTTAAATCTTATGGGGTAAAACCATATTTGAACAGAAATAACATTTTCAAGGCTTTTAAACAGAAAAAAATGCACTCGTGATTTAGCATTTGCTCTATGCTAATTTTAGCATGACACTAGCACATTTTCTTCAGCAAGCACATGGTCTTAACTCACCAAGATGTGGTATCAATATGGACACAGGAATCGACAGCCACACGGTTTCTTTATCTCTTGCTCCCAATAACTTAACATAACAGATATTCCAAATTAGTTTCTTGAAAATGCAATTATTGTTTAGAATACATTTCTTCATTAAAACTTGCCGCATGAAGTACAAGTTCAACAAAATATGTCTACGGCCTGCTTCTTTCACTTTCAAAGTGAAACTTACAGTGAAACCGTAAATTAAGTTAGAAACAGTGGCTCACACTTCCTCTTTTCAAAATAAGAGTATTTTCAAAGTAAAATAACACAAATGTCTTGATATAAATAAAAACAACGAGAAATAGAGGATGTTTTCTCTACTGGGTTACACATGCACTCATGGGAACCCTGGTGTAGACCAAACAGCTGAACCGAGACTCACTTTTTGAGTTAGTCTCAGTCTATTTCCAAATGAACTCTGGTGCGGTTCACTTATGGTGGAAATACAGACCAGCCTCGATCTGAACTGACCACAGGAAACATGGATCTTTCAGGACTTCAAGAGCCACCATTGCTTAACAACATTATGAAATTAGTCCACTGCATGGACACTACAAACAAGGAGCTATGGATAAATCTGAAGCAACAAGGATATATTGTGCATCCTCAATATTTGGGCAGATGCACACATATTGGACATAACGCAGCAAGCAGCACTTACGTCTTATTAAATAATATAAATGAATAAAAATCTATCTTTCTTTCTGGGTCCGTGCTCTGTCCCCCCTCATCATTTCAGTCCAATGTGGGAGTAATGATTGTCACCAAAGTGGCTTTATTTCTAAATCATTATATTATATATTTATTATATTATATTATTATACATTATCTGCTTACAAAAAAGCGCAATGTGAATGCAAACCACACCAGAAAAATATTTTTTAAAAATAAAAAATAATGAAGTCCGCTTTTGGTCTGGACAAAACAAGCAGACCAAAGGACTTCCCTGGTGTGAATAAACCCTAACATTTATTGTGGTACATTTTTAGAAGTCAAGCTTTACTTTTAATCATAAGGACATCTTACAGCTGATAAAGTTTCCTAAAAAAAGAAATTCATAAAACATTTAAATGGATATTTCAACACTTATTTGCTGAATTGGATATGTATTGCTGATATTCAAATTATTAAACTGGCTTGCCATCTTTCAACCAACATGAGTCAAACATGAATGAGTAGCACATCCAGGAACAACTATTTTCAACTAGAGATGTCAGTACTTATTCGTTTTTCTAGAGGGAATTTATAACAATGGAATTTATTTAAAACATACTTCAGTTTCTTTAAGCTACATTTCATTGAGTAACATGATGGCTCATTGGTGCCTTTAGTGTTTCTGAAGGATAACTGCATAAAAGCAAAATCCATTCTGGGCTCTGACTACACACACTTTTTGCTAGATTTAATTGAATATATTTTGTTGATACAAAAATTGAAAAAAATCTATTTCATTCAAGTATATTGATACCCATCACAGCAGGTTATAAATATCAAGTTTTAAGGAAAGTTGTGTGGGTTAGATTGCATGTCCTGAAGAGATGGGCAAAGATGTTACAAACTTTAAATATGGTGCCCAATTTGAGGGGCTTTCTCACACAAACTTACCCAAATGAGACGGCCCACCCCTCCAGGAATTTTACGGCATGTAGTCGTTTTTATTTAAATAAGGCCAGATTCAGTCGAAAGTTATTTTTGCACCCCTCATTTCCACCTCTCGACAAACTTGGGGAAATAAGACAGCACAGAGCGAGGCTGTGAGCGCTGTGTGTAGTCCTCACAAAGATAGAAAGATGTGCATGTGTGTGTGTGATTATGATAAAAACTCTGCTTTTTAAAATCACGTAGCACCAATGCAATAGCTTTGCAAGATACTTTTTCTTTCTTTAAAGGAAAATGCGATAGGTGAAGCCACAGCAAGGGGTACCATATCAATAATTACTTTTATACTGTATATTACAGTAAGAATCACCAACACAAACCCTGCATGCGACCAGGTGCCCGCGAGTCCGTTCATGTTCTAATAGCGCTCATCAGCAGCACACCTACGAGCTAATGTAATGACCTTCAACTTTTTAAAAAAAATAACCAGTTTGTGAACTCAAAACACCATAAATCCAGACAGAATGAGCTGCTCTCAAACACAAAGCTGAGCTCCTCTCCTCTGTCACACACACACACACACACACACACACACACACACAC
>NW_013953577.1:34624-41281 GCF_001266775.1 Austrofundulus limnaeus
ACACACACACACACACACACACACACACACACACACACACACACACACATCGCAGGTCAGACACAGTCCCATTCAGGAGCATTAACCGTTTAGGGCCCAGATTATAATCAGTCTTGTAAATGTGGTAAATAAATTATTCTCAGTGACTGACAAGTTTGTTTGTTTTTTGATAGATGCATTTTTTAACTGTTGTCTTTTATCACTATCTGCTGTTTCTGTCTGTCTTTATTTCTTGCTTGCTTGCTTTCTTTCTAACCAAGCTTTGAAAACTTTGAAGTTCACATCTAAACAGGCCATGGGGCAACATATCACCAGACACTGAGGGAATTGGAATTTCAGCTGCTGCTGGGCACTCTGTCCTATATTTGGACTAATGTGAGTATCATTGCCACTGCATTTATTATCTGGTAAATCTTTATATGTGTCATGTGTAATAAATTTGTTGTGAAATATACAGGTGGTCGATGAGGACTATCCTCTGTTTTACAAAATGGAAGCTGTGATGTTTTGAACCACACTGGATCCCTGGAAACAAAATTGTTGAGTCACCAGCTTCAAAGGACACCCATAGCCATTTTTTAAAATATAAATTCATATGTATGTGTATAACAAGATGCCACAATAGACAATACATTGTGGCAAAACATGTAATGCTTCACTTTTGGAAAAAAAACTGTCAGGCCTCACCTTCATACTGAGACTACAATTCTGAGTATCACACTGCCAGACAAGACACATTAAATTAAATAACAAATTGTACATTTTTCAGTGGTGGGCTGTCAGGGCCAGCAGGGCCTTCTCTGCTAGCCCTAGAAAATTGAAAAGAAAAAGTGTAAAATGTCTTAATAATATTTAATTTTATCTATATTTTAATTTTTATTCTACAAATGAATTGGTTATTGGTATTATTGTAGCCTGGCCCTTGCCTTCCTACGCAGCTCAGCTCAATTATAGTTTCCCTTCACTGCTCCGTCTGGGACTTCCCCCATTGACAAGGATTTCGCTGGCAGATTTTTAGCCGGGCCAATCAGAGAACAGAACGTCAATTTTCTGCGCACTGTCTGCTTGTAGTTTATTTTACCTGGGCCAATCAGCAAACAGAAGGAGGAGTTTTGAACAATGTCGACTTTCTGCGCAGTGCAGTGTTGCCAGGTGTACGATAATTATCGTATTTGTATTTAATTTTGCCCTCTGTACGATGTATGATCAATAATCCCAAAAATCCCATAAAGTACGATAATTTGACCACTCCAATGTGTGACGTAATCGACCCGACACGCGGCTCGCTGACATGAGAGGTGGCGGGTTGTGGAACACAGCGGTGCTGATTTAGCGACTTCCTCACTATATTTACAGAGTTTTCAGACCCTCTGACTGTTATTCAGAAAAGAAACTAGTGAAAATGTAGCGACTCTTTTTCTGGTGTTATTGAAACTTATAGAGACTCTGCCGTGAACGCATTTCTCCATTGTGCAGCGGGTGCTACTGAGAGCTCCTCCTCCCCGGTCCCAGAGCACCGACAGGAGGTTTCTTCACGCTGCGTCTCTCCCTGCTGCAGGATAACCATCCCATCCAGACATGAAATGAATACTGCTGCTGCGACTGATCCATGATGGGATGTTAATAAAAACATTTCTATGGTTAAAATAGATCCTTTTGCCAGTCCCTAGCCAATAGAAAGGAGGGTTAGAGCTGTGACAGTAAAATAAAAAAATATATATATTAATCTATATATATATTCAAAAAGGCGCAACAGAAGAATTTTTTTTGTTCTCTTGACATAGCCTACTACTGTCTCTAAAGAGAAGGCTGGCTGCCACAACACAGTCACCAGTGTTTTTTTTTTAACCCTGTTAAAACTACTTCCTACCAGCTGGTCAAAGAATCAAACGTCCAATGTGATACAAAAAGGATGATTAATATATTGAGTTGAATGTAGAATCTGTCTCTAAAATAGTTATGAAAGTGTTTATTTATGTAGTTTAAAATATGTTTAACAACATGCAAATACACCTGAATGCAGGAAACAGCACCTACTTCATTCAAAATTTTCTGGGGGAGAACACCCCCTCCCACATTGGGGTTATGATGGCAACTAGTAGCAGCAAAGATAAATATAATAGTACTTATGTTAAAGAAATAATAACGGTAAAATCAAAAAGAAAAGGTGGGACTGAGAAGGTGAGGAGTATAAGCAACATTTACATTTAATAAACATCCAGAAGCCATTTTTTAAAAGAAAAAAAAACAGATTTTGGAGGCTTGCAGATTAAATTTGCTCAGTATGCACTCAATTTATGTCTTGACTAATCAAAAGTACAATAAACTACAATGATTTGTTCTTTTCCTGATTTCATTTTAACTTTGCCTATAATTTACATTTTATTCTAGTCATTTTATCTAACATTTCTTTTCATATGCAGCATTTACCCAGACTCCATATTTTGTACTTGTTTACAACAAAGCTTTTGTAAAATGAAAAAAAAAAAACAGACACCTAACAGTGCTTTTTAACTTTATTATAAACAAAAGAATGTGCAGTTTGTTGAATACAGAGCACATTGTGAGCTGAGCAGGATATTTGTAAATGTGAGCCTCTCTAGAATGTAACTTGGGTGTATACATTAATTTTCCTCAAAATACGATAATTTTGAGCTGCTGATACGATAATTCAACATTTCCCATCTGGCAACACTGGTGCAGTGTCTGCTAGTTAGTTTAGCATATGGCAGTGGGGGAAGTAAATTAAGCCAGTCCGTGTTGATAAGGCTTCCAAATTAAAATAAATTTGTCTGACAAAGCAGCAGCTCTCGTTCCCAGTCATCTCGTTCGGCTCTGTACTTCTCTCCTCTCAGTAGGGTTGTTTACAGCACACGCGATTTCCAGTTAGCTTCTTAGCTTAGCCTCCGTCACAGTGACATATGTCGCAGCCAACTGATCCAATCATTTTAAACTTCAGCAGAGGCCACAACTCCTGCAAGAATCACTTGTCTATGCATCAAGTCCAGACCCTTGTACGAAGCAAAGTGAAGAACAGGGTCTGGTTTAAACCAGGCTAGAATTATTGAGGTTTCACTTTAATTTCCTACTTAAAATTGTGCCTTTAAACACATCTGGCAAGCTGCTCCTCCTCAGGACCTGCTTGTACAAATTCACCCTTTTTGAAAAAAAAAAATGCCACGCATTAAGGAATAGCTGGCATGACTGACAGAATTATCAGACAATCAAAACTGGCATACAATGATAGCGCATCCCCCTGGCCCTGCTGTGAGTCCAGAGCATCCCCTGTATTCTGTTACTGTAGTGAACTTGGTATTCTAAAACAGCAGCTGCCGCTCCCTAACCACTCAACTACAGTCACCCCAGGGTGACTCCTGGACACCTCCCTAGAGAGATGCTTCAGGCATGTCCAACTGGGTGTACACCCCAAAAAAGACCCAGGACACAATGGAGAGACTATGTCTCTTAGCTGGCCAGGGAACACAGTGGAGTCTTCCCAGAAGAGCTGGAAGTGGTGGCTGGGGAAAGAGACGTCTTTGCTTCCCTGCACAAAATGCTGCTACACAACCCAACTTTGAATAAAGCGGAAAATAATTGGATGGATGTCCTGATGCATCTCAGTAATCCAGGTAAAAAATCAAAAAGAAAAAAATTGTATGGGTCTTCTGGACGGGTTCTTCTCTAATGAAATGTTTCGTCTCTCCTCCAAGAGACTTCTTCAGTCTGAGAGTTTCAGGCAAAATTCAGGCTTTTAAGCCCTGCCTCCATGTGACTGATGCTCACATCACATGGCTATCATTGACACCTAATTAACACCTATTGTTAGCAGGGGTGGAGTGATAATGGCAATAGCCGCGCTGTAGGAGGGGGACAACTCAAAACGGAGGCCTCCACCTCTGTTTAATGATGGACGGTCTTTCTTCACAAAAATGGCTTCTGTCACTCCTCTCTCAAACCAACGTTCCTCTCTTATCAAGAATGAGAACATCCTCMTCTCTGAAAGAGTGACCGCTGGCCTGTAAATGAGTGAAAACTGCAGAGTTCTGGCCATTAGAATTAGCTCGTATGTGTTGAGACATTCTTTTGAACAGTGGCTGCTTTGTTTCCCCAATGTATAACTGGTCGCAGTCCTCCTGGCACTTAACAGCATATACAACATTGCTCTGTTTGTGCCGGGGCACCGGATCTTTGGKGTGAACCAGCCTTTGCYRTAATGTGTTTTGGGGTTTGAAAGCYACTGGGACATCATGTTTAGAAAATAAACGTCTCAGTTTCTCYGAAACACCCGCAACATACGGACTAACCACTGGTTTGGGTCCCCCCCCAAACCCAGACCCAAACATGAAGTAAGGCAATAATATGAACAATATTTGAAATTTGACATATATCAATAATTTAGAGGGTTGGTGTCACTAGTTTGCTTCTAGAATGAAAAAAAGATGACATTGTACATCTTATCTTATGTTTTTTTAATTAGTAGAGTGTCTGAAGATATTTTTGGTGCAGTTTGGTGCCAGTTTAGGAAATACTGACAGATCAGTTGGGGAAAGTGCACGACCAGATTTTCAAAAAAAAGCTCAAATTTTGACACTTATTGGCACTTTTTGTGGATGCCAGCTGTAAATGGCTTTATAAGTCTAATATTAGTTACCTGGATTTCACTAAGCAATCAATTTTTAACATTTTGGTACCAAAAAACAGATCTGAAGCAAAAGATCTGGCAATTATGGTCAGATATTATATATGCAGGCATAGTCAAAGGCATGATTTTTAGCATTAATCTTGAATTCTGACTTTGTATCCGGAAGAAATTTTGTAAGAAATGGGTTTTTTATACCTGGAATAGATGTACTTTAATGGGGTACCAATAAAATTGCTGGTACTTTTTATGCAGATAAACATGGTCTATCTCTTGGACTACTGCCTGAAACCCCACAGCACGCCACTGGTCAAAATGCCAGTTTCTGTATTACATTTATTTCATATTAAATATTTATGTTATGTCCTAATGCTTTCTTCATTTTAAACTAATTACCTTGAAAATCCTTTGTAGAATTTTTTTTTTCAATTAGGACTATACATAATTTAACTGATCAGTCTTCTTTATTCAGCGTGTTTAATTTTCAGTATCATGAATGAATTTTCCTATGTAAATGACCATGGTCACTAATGTTGGAAACTTCTACTGTAGAAAAAGCTGTTCTTTAACATAGTTTTGCTATTTTTTAAGAAATCTTCAAATTAAAACGTGAGCATAGTTGACATCCAACTGGCACAACAATGTAAGTAGATACAAAATATTCAAACAATGAAACTTGTGTAAAAACATGAGTCCCTAAATGTTCAATTTAGAGAAAATGCTTTCATAAGGTTACACAAAGTGGGTAGCCTATCCATACTTCACAACAAAAGCAAAAACTATTTTCAGTAAAGCTACACTCAAAGCTTTATTTTTTGGCACTGTAAATGTGATTCTGTTATAAACTTTCAACTGCTGCCATGTATTTGGAACCTTCAATACTTGGTAAATATACACCTGGCTGGTAAAGATTCACTATGCATATGTCTTAAAAAAGCTGTATCACATTAACACATTTCTTGTTGACCTTTGGCCTGCAATAAACAATACACATCACAAAGGTCACACATAAAAGCATAAACCCACAATCAAAGTCTTGGCTTTTCACTCAGGTAAAGTAAATGCTCATGAAGTTAAATATGGTAATGGATGTGAAGGATTTTGGTAGAGGTTTCCTGTTTTTTGGTGCACCCCGTGTATTGCATGGGCAAACCTCTTTAAAATTTCTTCAGAAATTTTCTAGTTTAACATAATGTGCAGCTCCTTTCAATGTACCACATTTCATCCCAGCCACGTTGCGTAAAGGCGAAGGGTCAGATTGCCACAATTCAACCTTATGATGTAAGTTTTGTAAAGAGGATCTGAAGAGCAGGAGACTGAGTTTCCACTACATAGAACAGAAATTGTCTCCACGGAGCCCTAAAAAATAGGTCATGTTCTGCTCTCTGATCTACTTCACAGTGTTACATAAAATACACTCTGCTTTGCATCGAATCCCTCTCTTGTTCTTCTAGTCCCACACAAACACACAAAAACATAAATTAAAAATCACAAAGCATTTGACACTGTAAGCATTACTGACTGAACTATTAAAGTAAACAGTAGATTTTGTCCATCTCTGAAATGTACTCTTTAATAGGACACATTTCTTGTTTTAAATATTGAATGAAACATGAAAAGCCAGCCATGATGAATCATGCTGATTATTCGTAGAATCGTGGTGTGACGGATCCAGGAGCCTTTTATCGACCACAACAAAGGCAGCTGCTGCCATCAGCTACTGTAATGTGTTTTTTATTTTTATTTTTTACAATTCTGTCACTCCTCATTTGTAATTTGTCTCATGATCAACAAAAATTTGTTCTGGATACTTTGTTCATATAGGAACTTTAAATCAACTAAATCTGATGTTGATAAAAATGACATTGTTTTAGGCTGAAAGCATAGAAAGTGGGATCAAATAAACTTTTCTACCTTCTCTATTGATTTTTTGAATGATATAATACCATTGACTATCAGCTCCCAGAGAAACAAACACAGCATGACCTGGTATCATCATACCAGGTCATGCTGTGTTT
>NW_013953577.1:47569-59639 GCF_001266775.1 Austrofundulus limnaeus
TTTATATCTATTAAAATATACAGTATAACATTTTTTTAGGCTACAAATATTTTCTCATTTAAACACTGCTATTTTCAATTCTTTCATGTTTTCTTTACACACCCAAAGCAAACAATTTAGGTAGTTTTGATTTTTAATTACTTCTTGCTCATTTTACCTTTTACCTGTTTTATCTAATATTTCAGTTTTGGCTTCTGCAATAAACTTCAGAACTCAGCTTCCACACTGCATTTTTGGAGAAAAAGTACATGACATTCAGAACTCTTGTCTCATGTTCATCTTTTGATCTGAAAACAAAGAGAAGGGGGTCTCTGCAGTCACAAAGTAGAGATTTCTTATTTTGTGGGAGGAGTTGGCCCAAGACGTGATTGATCAGATTTACAGTGGGGTTTGAAGATGCTGGGGACAATGGGGAGTGGCTTGGTCAAGTCAGGCAGGAAGCACTATGGTTTTTAAATATAGAGATTAATTTCAGTCATAACTTGAGACAGGAAGGTGCTTTGAATGCTATACATATGGAGAGACATGTAATAATTTGTCTATGTCAAAACACTTAAGTTTGCTCAAAGAGAATATGAATGAATGCTGCACATGATTTGAGACAGCAAAGCTTGCCGCATGAAATGTGAAATGAATAAATTATGTTTACATGTTCACAATAATTTTTATTTGAGTCATTTTTTCTGTTTTAAACTGTACATAGACAGTCAATAAATCATATTATTTTACTATTATCTTTACTTCCTCTTTTAAGTTGCCCCACAAGACAAGTCAATCCGACCAATCATGATTAGGGTCAACTACGCCCACACCAAGACCTCCTCCAATCATGGGTAGGGCCATCTCTGCACAGGACATGTACTGCAGAGACCTCTACTTGGAAAAAATGGCACAAGTAACAAAATTCAAAGCAAAGATCACAAAACATTAAATAAAGCTATTAATAATTCAACCTGGAAAGACTGATACAGAGAAAAAAATGACAGTTAAAAGTTTTATTGACAAGAGAAAGTTCCTTGGTGCTCAAGCCTCTATAGAAGATGTGGGTGCAGCAAAGTGCTGAGAGCTGGCGATCAGCTTGAGTTTAGGATTAACCCCCGGGGCCCAGACACTGGTAGTGGTATGAAGGCCAGAGGGTGGAGGTAGCCAGGAAGAGCCTGAGATCGAAGGTGGAGGTGGGGTGGAGGTGGGTCGAACTCGTCTGGCGAAGCAGACAGATTCTTGGATGCAGGGCCTTTTAACTTGAATCTTGATGGGATGATTGATCCAGAGAGGAGAGGATACGATGCTGATTGACTGCAGCTGGGCATGTGACGCAATGGTTGGATGGAGCTGGTGAGGTGGAGTCTTCCAGTTTGAATTTGCACATAAGCTTCATTTCACAAAAGACTGTTAAAAAAACAAAAGTTTTTGTTTTTCTCAATCTGAGTTTCACCTGCACATTGAAACTTCTTTAAAAAATAAAAACTCCAAAAAACTTCTAAATTTTGAAATTGGCAGCAATCCACTTTTGGTTCCGCTTAGACATCAACACTTTCTGTCTGAATATATAAAGGTTTGTGAAATCTGAGGCTGTTCAAAGTTATATCTTCAACAGCAAAATATAGGTTGTTCATAACCTCCTTACAGAATTAAACTTTAAAAAGATCTGAATTATGAATATAAAAATCCCTGATAATCAGAGCCGGAACTGACAAAAAAAAGTATACAAGTTCTGGGAGTGTTAAAAACAAAGTATTGAAAACAACAACAGACTACTGTAAAATAAACTCATATTCCATAAATAAAGCAAATTCCCTAAAACATATTGGGCCGGTTTCGCACTCAAGTCTTAAATAAAACCAGGACTGAGCTAATCTGGTCTAACTTAATCCACACTAATCAAATTGCTTTCTGAGTCGTTGTTTAATTTCAGATTAACTAGTTCCGGAATACAGAATCTCTGACTAAGGAAATCAAGGATTAGACAGATCATGTGTTGGAAACTGAATTAGATTAACAATCTGCACATGGTGCGAAGGTGAGGTTGCTCTGAAAACCTGGGGTTGAACTTTCCCAATATATATTTTAGCAGTGTATGTGTATGGAAGAGGAGTTTTTTTTTGTTTGTTTTTCTTTTTTAATCACTTCAGTAGAAAAAAAAAACTTCATATTAGTTTCTTAATTTCTTCATCATCAGTGATTTTTTTAAGTAAAGAGAAAATAGAGAAAGAGGGAAAAACAAAGAGAGAAGTAATTAGAAAGATTGAAATAGAGATTAGAAGTATATTAAATATACACCAAGAAAACACAGGACCACACACCCAACATCTGTCCACTCACCTAAAAATAAATGGATAAATACATGGTAAATGGTAAATGGTACTGAACTTATAGAGCGCTTTTCAAGTCCCTCCGGACCCCAAAGCGCTTTACACTAACAGACATTCACCCATTCACACTCAAATTCACACACTGATGATGGTGAACTACACTGTAGCCACAGCTGCCCTGGGGCACACTGACAGAGGTGGGGCTGCCATGCATCGGCGCCACCGGACCCTCTGACCACCATCAGTAGGCAAGGTGGGTGGATGGTATATATAAATATATACACATACCCATACATATATAAAGATATACATACATACATGCCTACATTCATAAATACTGTCAGTATATACACACAGACATATATACACACTCAGTGACCAGTCAGAACCCCCCGGATCAGAACACCTGTTTGTGAGCGGTTGTGAACATGCATGTATATACAAGATTTCTCCAATGGAATATTTAATAGTGACTGTGGAGGACCGAAGACTCAACCCCCAAGACATGAGAAAGACATAGGGAAGACCAGAGCCCAAGGGCTCGAGAGGGATCCCGAGTGCAGAGCCCCAAGGGGCATCCGCACGGGAAGATCCGCCCACCCACCCCCAGATCAGACCATAGGGGATAACTGGGAGAATGCCCCCAGCGACCACATGCACAGCCCTCGGGGCCAGCAACGACAAACTCATGGGCCCCACCGGCACCCGCCACACCAGAGCAGATCCAGGAAAGGGCACAGAGGTCAGGGCCCCCAGGGCACACCCCGTCCAGGTCAAAGCTCGACAGGGCCAGAGGCCCCGAGCCCCAGCAGGAACAGGAGTTTGACTTCTGACTAAGCATGGATAAAGAGAAAAGAAAGTGTTAAAAAAAAACTTCAGTGAATGTAAGAAGATACTTTTGAAGGAAATTATTTCTAAACATCCCATAGTTGAGGACAAACATCATGATTGAACCACAGAAATAAAAAAATTAAACACATGACTGCAGTTGTGAATGAATATAATTCAAATGAAAAAGTTACTGTAATGGAAGAATATCCTATGACTCCCTAACTGCATATTACCTTGACATGTCCTGTTTTGTATCTCTTGATAACTACTATTATGTAATCTGTTTCTCATGATTCTTAAGATACTGCATGTACTCCTGTCATGTCATGGCCTGTTTATAATTTGTAACTATCTCATTGTTCCTGAATATCTCTGACTCCCTTTATTTTGTTAGCAGGATGCTTTATATAAGTCTGTTTCCTGTTTCTGGGTCAGTGTGAGCTTGACAGACGCCTTGATCACGTCTGTTTAGTTCCGCTCATTTCTTGCATATGCACCTTCTATTAAATAAACTGAGACCGAGATCACACAGTTTCCACTTTCTTTATTCCCGTATTCTCTGCCTGGTGGAATATTTACACGATATTACCAACAGGACCCTCCAACAGATTTAGGAAATATTTAATTCTACTATTTACAGTACACAGATTATTCTAATTACTTACAATAAAATGTGTGTTTGCTCATATGAGGCCATATATTGCAACATCAAAATACAGCTGAAGAAAACAGCAGCCATTGCTTGTAGGGAGCATTTCAATACAGGTGGGGGACCCGCAATTAGACCACAGACCGATGACCTGGGGGATATGTTGACTGGATAATTGAAAACCAACAACCATTTGAAGGCATGCCAGATGATCATCTGGACAGTTCAGATGGGGAAACTCTTCAACACTCTTTGTTACAATGTGTATGTCTGTGTGTATTTATTGTACTGCTTAGGTAAGCTAGTACCATTTATGACACTATTGTAGGGAAATTATAGTTGATTAATGAAAAGTTGCTAAATTCTAAGTTCTCATAACTCATTAGCAAAAAAGCGGGGCACCACTGTGAATACAGGAAATAAATCTTGTAGATTTACTCAATCTCACTTACTGAAGAGCGAATTCTTTCAGTTTAGATGGCAAACCAAATTAATAAATGCACACACGAGCATGGAAAATTGCAAAATATACCCTGTATTTAAGGATTCAGAGATAACAATATAGACAGGTTATTTAGGGCAAATAGGAACACCATTATTATCACGACCTTGCAGTTTAATAATAACGTGACGCCATCACTCCATAATAACCTCTAGCATTATTCAAACTGATTCAYTTCTAACTAGTTCTACACTAGCAAAATAAATGAAAGCTTAAAGATTAATAAAAAGAAAGTGTTAATCCAKCTATCAAGAAGRGATGTGAATTATAAAGGAATGAACCTGCCAGATCTTCATTCAAAGCAATCATCGTGACCAACACTCTCCCTTGACCACTTCAGCTGAGAACACCACCACCAGAGTGTAGAAAATTGTTCCTTCCTACCAATTCGATGCAAACCGTCAGGTCCGTCCCAGGGTATCGAGGTCTGAGCGAGGCTGGGTCAGCGATGTCGCCCGATTTCAGAGTGGTCCCTTGCGGGTACAGACTTAATACACCGAAACTTCTTGGTCAGCTCCAGCTGGAACATGAGGAGTCTGCTTTGGGTCCGTGTTGACTGAATAGAAGTTCTGGTGAGCTCGGTTCCTAAATAAATCCAGTCCCCGCACCATAAAAAAATGAACTAAAAAAATTAAATTAAAATAAAATAAAATGTCCCCAAAGGGGAAAAATGGAGCTGGAGCTCCAGTCCTAATCTCTCTTCTTTCAACTTCAGAACTCAACTAAAAACTAGCACACACTTACAGTATCTATTGTTCTGACTGTGCAACTCGGGATTGGCTGAAAATAGTCACGTGATCTATCTTTCTTTTCACGGTCCCTTACTGCTAAATTGATTAAACACAGAGAATGATAGATTACCTGTGAAGTGATTGAATCATGATAGAAAAATACAACGTTTCTTTTTTTCTTTTATCAGGTGAAAAACAACAGAATGACATTTGTTCATGATGTAATTATGAAACCAGCCTTTTGGGGACGCTCTAAAACCATAAATGAAATGGTATGCAGATGGGTCTTTTGAAGTTTGTCTGAGTGACAAAATCTCAGCAAGAGATCTGGTCTCAAAAGGGGTTTTGTGGCTGGCAAATCCACTTTTGGTAGACATTCATTCTGGAAAAAGATGGGCTCTTTGTGATTAGCGGCCATTTTGAGCACATGAAAGAGGTCTTCACACAGTGCTTGATAAATCGGAGGTTGCCATGTCCTGTTTACTATCTTACCACCTGTAGATAGTAAACCAAAAGGTTTGGAGATAATGAAAGAAGTCATTGTTCTCTGTAGATGTGGGAATGAAGAATTTGTTGACTAAAGTTCTGAAGTGGAACTGTTCCTCAGGTTACTGCTACAAATCCCCCCTTTGCAAATCACAACCTTGTCCATGGTCGTGAATTGCACACCTCAGCATAACTTGAAGAACCAGTTACACAGTCAGGGTGGTAGATCTTGATGTATTTCCATAGCGTTTGTCCAGAAAAGGTTAAAAAGTTAATCCAAGGATGATATATTCAAACACTCTGTAAGGAATTTCAGGCAGGAAAGAACCCATGTCGCAGGCAGATTAAAGGCTCCAAAAAACTAAGTATTTATTAAACAAAAGGTGCTGACTGGGCAGCTCAAAAAAAAAAAACCTCAGAAAGACGTGGCAAGACAAGACTGGGCAAAGAACGAACTACAACCAACATAACCAAACAAATAATGACTCGACAGGGAAGTGAAGACAAGAGACAGAATATAAAGGTGAAACTGATGAGCACAAACAGGGAACACTTGGGGGAGAAACATGAGGATCAGGTGTGAGAAGGCGGGGCTGGAGCAAGAGCAGACAGGAGGAAGAAAACAGGAACATGACAGAAACAAAAATAAAACACTAACACAGAGAAGAATCATAACATAGCCCCTCCAATGAGGGACGGCTCCTGACGTCCCACAAGAGTTCAGGAGGCCGGCCATGAACCTCCCTGCCGCAGAGGAGCCAGAGGGAGGAGGCAAGAGTAGACTTGGAGCCGAAGGAGGAGGTGGGAGCAGACGTGGAGCCGAGGGAGGAGGCGGGAGCAGACATGGAGCCAAGGGAGGAGGCGGGAGCAGACATGGAGCCAAGGGAGGAAGCGGGAGCAGACATGGAGCCAAGGAAGGAGGCAGGAGGCGATGAGGAGCCGGCGGAGGTTTATGGAGCCGGAGCCTTGGCAAAGGCAAACACAGGTGACAGAGGGGACGAGGAGGCGACGGCAGCCGAAGCAGGCAACATGGAGGCGACGGCAGCCGAACCAGGCAACGTGGAGGCGACGGCAGCCGAACCAGGCGACGTGGAGGCGACGGCAGCCGAACCAGGATCCTCAGGAACAGAGGACTCAGCTGGAGGCTCTACAAGAGATGGAGGACCCACAGGAACCAGAGCGTCCACAGGAACCAGAGCCGAAGCAGGAGAACCCACAGGAACAAGAGCAGGAGCTGGAGAGCCCTCAGGAACCAGAGCCGGAGCTGGAGGGCCCACAGGAACCAGAGCCGGAGCTGGAGGGCCCACAGGAACCAGAGCTGGGGCTGGATGACCCACAGGAACCAGAGCTGGAGCTGGAGGACCCACAGGAACCAGAGCAGGAGGGCCCACAGGAACCAGAGCAGGAGGGCCCACAGAAACCAGAGCAGGAGGGCCCACATTAGAGGGGTGGGGAGGGTGTGCTTCAGAAACCACTGGCGCCACCCGCTCTGAAGGGCACCCTGAAGTAACAAGTACCCTAAGGCCAGCCAGCTCACCCTTTATCCCCTCCAGGAGCCCCAGGATTTTGTAGAGGTGAGAAGCTGGCAGGGCACAAGCCATGGGTGGGGAGGGGAAACACTGCCTGCTGGGTTCAGATGTTGGTCGAGTCATTCTGTAAGGAATTTCAGGCAGGAAAGAACCCATGTCGCAGGCAGATTAAAGGCTCCAAAAACTAAGTATTTATTAAACAAAAGGTGCTGACTGGGCAGCTCAAAAAAAAACTCAGAAAGACGTGGCAAGGCAAGACTAGGCAAAGAACGAACTACAACCAACATAACCAAACAAATAATGACTCGACAGGGAAAAGAAGACAAGAGACAGAATATAAAGGTGAAACTGATGAGCCCAAACAGGGAACACCTGGGGGAGAAACATGAGGATCAGGTGTGAGAAGGCGGGGCTGGAGCAAGGGCAGACAGGAGGAAGAAAACAGGAACATGACAGAAACAAAAATAAAACACTAACACAGACAAGAATCATAACACACAAACGAGAAACATATCCAAACAGGAACGGGAAACATCCAAACAGGAACCATGAAGGTCAAGGACATCCAGATGGAGAGGTAAATCATTTCTCTCATCAGATGGTGAGGTAGATCTTTGAAGAATGAAGCCGAGAGGGTCCATCTCTGGTCGGATGAGGCTGCTCTCGGATGAGTGGAGTCAAGGAGGTCTATCTCTGATCAGGTGAGGTAGGTTTGCTCTCTTATCTGGTGGTGTGCTCTCTAGATAAGCTAAGTTATCAGGGGACCTACAAGGTTACTGATCTTGGTTAGACTACAACTATGTAGGCTCGCTATGGAAGTAACTAAAACAAAAACTTTTAATAAAAGTGTTGACGACCTGTCGTCACTAATCTATGATAAAAAATAGAACATAAATGACATAAACTTATCAACATGCTTCTAACACGTTCTACAGGATGGGACTCTAATTGTCATGGGAAACTAAATGGTCAAGCTTATGACATAAATAAAGGATGGGACTCTATTTATTGTGGGAGACTAACAACTTCAAACTAAGGGGAAGTCAATGGCACAATAAGCTAGGGACTTATTTTGAGATGGGGAACTCTAAGAATCTAAGCTGARTTCTACCGCTTCAGGGGAAGTTGATATTYTYACCTCTGAATCCTCATCTTCATCCAGATCAAAGCTGAAAGGCTTCTGGATGGATCTGCCATCTCTACGTTTGGCTAGACGACAGAAACAAGCGGTGTATTGGTCAAAGTGCGCTTGCGTGGACCGTCTTTGACGAAGATAGATGATTGTCACTACGGCGATAATCAGATATCCTAATATTACAAGTGACAACATTTGGGTATCTAATGAGGACCAAGCGTAGGCAATAGGGGGAGTCGGCTTTTTGTTGTTAGACTCCAGGGCTTTTAGAACTTGTTTAATAGGCTCCACGTCGATGGTTTGAGAACCTTCAAACTGTATTTTCTGGAGAGTTTGAGTGTCGAGTTGGAGTGTCATATTTTGGAAGAAGTTAGGAAATTCAASTTCAGCTTCATATTGATCTGGATTTAAATAATACAAGGCCACATCATCGATGTGGATGATCGCCCTACAGGAACGGTGATCCACATAGTGGTGACAGGTAGATCAATACGGCTTGAGGTGTCATGCAAGTCGTAGGTCACGATAGCGGGTTTAGCCGGGGTGTTAACGAGCCAGCGAGAGCCAACTATTTCGGCTTGTGTGTCGGTGACTTGACGTCTAGGAGTTTTCGTTATCAAGCATTTGGAATCTTTGTTTGCTGGTCTAAGGCCACAGATTCCAAGGGTGTTATCGCGCACAAAAGGTTTGCTTGGACAGAGGTAATGGATGTCGTGGGTGAGGGTACACATACGGAGGTTAGGTGCTAAGTACAGATCCGGATTATTGTCATGATAAGCGACGACGGAGGGAGTGTTGACTTTGATATGGTTTTCACCATTCCAGTGTCCGCCGTTTACGACATCTTTCATACGGTAAACATCAGGGCGTATTACAGGGAGATTGATTAAGAAAGCTATTTCACGTGCAGCGGGGTCGACGTGGAGAGGGACTGCGCTACCGAGAATATAAACTAAGTGGGCCTGTAAGGGAGTTACTCTGTCAGTGGTGGTCATTAGTAGGATGTCTTGGACCATTTGTAACGATACAAGGTAGGGTGGAATCTTACCGATTACTAAGGTGTCGACCGATGAACTGATTTCTCTCAGCGTATCAGTAAGAAGCATGGTTATTAACTGAGTGTRAGCGTAGTCTACTTGTATCACGGAGGTTAATTCAGTGACAGCTTTAGCTAGTTTAGTCAACTCTGTGCTGTGGGTGTTAACAACAAGAATGGTGTCTAAGACAGTTTTCCCAACTTGGGTAAGCTGATTTTGTTGCTCATCCAGTTGTAGTTGAATCATAGGGATCTCGTTTTGGAGCTCGGGTACGTGTCTTTTAATAGCAGCGATGTTAACGGCATTAACCGAGGAAATGCCTAAGCTGAATAGTGAGCCAATGGCAGAGGCAGCAGTGAGGATTCCACCTATAAATCTCTTYTYKCTTTTGCCAGTACCACTTAGCTCTGATCTAGAGATGGTGAATTTCTGTAGCTGTTCCAGCATGTGTGTAATGTCTGCTTCAGCATGTTGGATAGCTTGGTGGTTCCAACTGTTACCAGCCCAGGATGCGAGCTTGATAGATGTGCTAGCCTGTTGATGGCACAGGTTAAGGGGGTTGAAGCGGACGTACAACTTTTGGGCATATAACCGGCAGTTGGTGATCAGTAGTCCAGGTTGTTCTCTTAATACAACTCCGGATAGGGGTCCTGGTTTGACCATGTCTGGTAGGGCTTTACCCATGAGTCCCAGAAGAAAGAGGGTCGTTAGTACTGTTGCCATTTTCTAGAGAAAAACACATAGAGGGTGACATTAGCTGTGTTTATTACTCTTAGATATAAGTAAGACGATGAGGGGAGTTTTTTAGAGATAGTTCACCCTCATCGGTTAGTAATAGAGTGATTGATTAGTAGGACGTTGATTCACTCTRGTGGTCAAGCAAAAGTCGTCTGAATTAGCAGACTTGGAAAGTTCATTATAGCCTTGCAGATGTTATAAGTTGGCTAGTTTGAAAGTAGGCCTTGGAGCATTATTTGTTTATGCTAAGCTTTCATTTGTCATCATAGGGTTTCCTATTTCAGTCCTTTGAGATTTCTAGTTCATGACAGGTTCTTGTTGACCTTTACTGATTTTGATCTGATAGACGACTGGTGACAGCTTGTCTGTAATCAGGTGGGGTCCAGTCCATTTTGGTTGTAGTTTGCGGGTACGTGTTCCAGTCTGAGCTGCGAATGTGTAGTACCACACCTTTTCACCTATTTRAAGTTCGTTGTAAGAAGCTTTCTGATCATAATAGGTTTTTCGTCCTTGAGCTGTGTGGTCAAGTTGTTGTCTTGCGAAAGCGAAAGTGTTTCTCAAGTGATTGTGCAAGTCTTCCATGTACTGGTGTGTCGTGTAGGCTGTAGCTACAGTCGCTTCACCTGGCTTGTACAGTAGGTGTAGAGGAAGAACCATCTGTCCTCCCGTCATAATTTCAAAAGGAGAGACACCGGTGGAGCGGTGTGGGGTCGCTCGGATGGCCATGAGGACTAGGGGTAGTTTAATGTCCCAGTCTTTGTGATTGGTGGACACGTACTTCTTTAGCACGCTGACCACCGTTCTGTTGGCTCTTTCAACTTGGCCTGATGACTGAGGATGGTAACTGATGTGGAAGTTTGCTTTGACACCTAGAGTCTGCCACAKCTCTTTCATCACTTCAGCAGTGAAATGTGTTCCCCTGTCTGARTTGATTCTGATGGGGAGTCCAWACCTGGAGAACACATGGTTCATGAGCAGGTAGGCAGTAGTTTGAGCGGTGTCATTAGCAGCTGGTAGGCATTCAATCCATTTGGTGAACGCACAGGTCACAGTGAGGGAATATTTATTTCCTCTGGTTGATTTTGTGAGTGGTCCTGCCCAGTCGATGTGCAGGTCAGACCAAGGGAAAGTGATTCCTCTAGTTTGTAGAGGTGCTCTGTGGATAGGTTTGACAGGTTGGAACTGGCAACAGACCAAACATCCTTTGAGCCACATCTTTTTGCATTTTGGGCCAATAAGCAACTTGCTTTAGGACTTTTGTCATTGCTTCGACTCCTTAGTGTCCTGATGTAGGAAGTTCATGGGCATGTACTAGCATCACCCCCATTTGTTCTCGAGGAACTACGAGGGTCATGGAGGAGGATCCTTCGGGAGCAAACATTAGGACGCCCTTGAACATTTTGAAGTTGGACCGTGCCTTGTAAAGAGGTTTTAGATCAGGGATGGATCGAAGGTCATCCCTACAAGGGGCGTTATTGTCAGGGTCAGCCAGGTAATGGATGACTTTGTTTATGGCTGGGTCTTCTGCTTGCAGTTCAATCAAGTTGTCATTAGAGAACGCAGGTTGAACAGAGATGGTGTTGTCAGCAGTTTGTGGATGAATGATGGGTCCGGCAATGGCTCGTGAGCGCGTTATTGCACAGACATCATGGATGGGTGGGTGGGAAATTTTTGTTGGCAGGCAGGTGGGGTCAAATGACCATGGAGTGCTGTTAATGGCTCCTCTTTTTGCCAATAAGTCTGCCAGATCATTAAAGTATTTGTCTTGGCCTGGCACACGTGAGTGGCCTCTGACCTTTTTCCAGTAGATCTSTAGGTTGTGTGAAGTCACGAGGTGATCACAAGCCATGAACAGGTCTTTGTGTTTTACTGGTTTGTTGTTGCAATTGTGGAAGTCTTTTTGTTTCCACAATGCAAGGTGGCAGATGAAACTTAGTCTAGCATAGTTGGAATCTGTGCAGATGACTAAGGTTTGTATGGATTGTTTTACTGCTGTTTGCAGTGTGAGCAGGATGCCAGCAATTTCAGCATACTGGGATGTCTGGGATCCTAAGCTGAAATTGAACGTTTGTTGTTCCTCGTCCTGGAGCAGAACGAGGCCAACACCTGCTTTGCATGTT
>NW_013953577.1:60580-62448 GCF_001266775.1 Austrofundulus limnaeus
TTTGCATCAGGGCAAGCCTTATTTAAGAAGATGTTGAACTCCGCCGGGGAGTTGGCATAGCCGAAGGGACACCTGGTGAAGGTGTACTGGCGGCTAGCGAAAGTGAAAGCCAGTTTGTGTTGGTCTGCTATGTGTACTGGAATTGTCCAGAACCCAGAAGCAACATCAAGTGTTCAAAAAAGTATTTTACATTTCTTAACTTTGGTAATTCCTGTTGGAGTTGGGTCATTGGCCACCTGGATAACAGAACTTGTTGGTTCAGTTTCCTGTAGTCAATGGTGAGTCTCCACTTACCATTTGGTTTCAAGGCAGGCCATAAAGGAGCTGAGTAGGTGCTGTTACAGGGCCTTATTATGCCTTTGTCTAAGAGATTGTCAATGATTTCCTGGACCGGTTCATAAGCGGCCAAGGGGATTTTGTACTGCCTGACVTAGGTAGGTGGTGAGTCAGGAGGAGTTGGGATGCGGACTGTATGGATTGAGGTCAGTCCACAGTCCAGCGAGTCTATTGAGAAGGAGTCTTTATATTTTTAGAAGGTCTGACGAAGTTTTTCTCTTTCTTCATCAGTTTCAAGTGCGTCTGCTTGAGCAACCACTTGGTCTATTTGGGATTCGACCAATACTGGTGTCGACTCGGGAGGAGGAGACTCTACAGTGTTGTCTGGAGTCTTGATTGATTGACAGAATGATAAGACGTCGTACGTCTGTAGTGTCAGTTTGTCTTTTTCTCTTAGGTCAACACGTACTGAGTCTTGGTTAAGGTGAATACCTGGGAACAAGGCAACAATCTGAGAGGGTTTTGTGTACAAAACCTGTTCAGTTTGTTGGTCTGGTAGTAAGTTTTGAGGGATCCCCCCTAGAAAGGGAATGGTCAGTTCAAAGTCGTGAAACTTVGTACTGATTAGCCAACCTAGTGGGGTGTTTTTAGGTATTAAGATCTCTTCTCCGTTTGTATTACAAACTGGGAGGTTAGTGACTCAAGAGCCTAGGCTCAAAAGGGGCGTAGCGTCCAGTGAGAGTCCTAGCTCTATGAAAGTTGGAGATGGCTGAAAGACAGCTTGCGTATAATTGAGGGTTTGGTCTGACAGGATGCGTATCCTGACAGGTTTGTTTTGAGTGTGTGGAGGTATCAAGACTTTTTGGGTGTTTGCAATCTGACAGACTTCAGTGATTATTTGTCCCGCCTTCAGGTTGCTTGCACTGGGAATGTCATAAGTTTGGTTGATGGCTGTTAAGGACCACAACATTTGGTTGACTTTGTCTACCTGTACAGCTAGTTTTACAAGTAGGTCACAACCTAAGTACATGGAATGAGGTAAGTTTGGGACCACGAGGAATGGGTGTGTTAGTTCCCTGCGGTTCCAACTTAGTGGAAGAGCGACAGCTCCTACTGCTGGTAGGATGCTGTGTGGTTTTGGGTCAGCTAGAAAACGGAACTTCTTCTGACTTAGATGAAGTTCTGGATAGCTTTGGGTCAATGTATTGTACAGCTCTTGGCTGATTGCCGATTTGTCTGACCACARTGAAAGGAAAACGTCAGTCATGTAGGGGGGAGACTTATGGGAGATAAGCCTCCTTACATACTTCTCATAATTTAATTATGAGAGAAGTTTTTACCAAGGTATTTTCCTCATTACTTTAATATTTTTGACTGTGCAAAGTGAAAAGTGACACAATAAGGGAACGTTCAGACGAGTTCAAGTTGATTCATAAAAGATTATGCAATCATTTATTTACACAAATTGAACAAATCATAAGTACACCTGATCATGGGTTTTCCTATTACAAGCGTCAGAGTTAAAATGAGGTAAAACTCGCGTCCTGATTTCAATTCACATTAAAACTCAGATTACTTATATAGAACAGTAA